>NW_007729956.1:138450-152788 GCF_000696425.1 Galeopterus variegatus | reverse complement strand
GTGTATGTCAAAACATGAATTGTACATTTTAAATTATTGCAGTTTTTTATATGCCAGTTATACCTCAACGTTTTTAAAAGACTGGGTAATTTCACCTTGAGCAGTTGTTGATAGCAAAGTTCCAAGGACTGTGCTTTGGGCATTTCTGAGATCTTCTCATAACCACCATGTATTCTCTTCAATTTTCTATTTTTTCGTCTCTTTTCTTTTGAATCTTCCTCTTTGTTCGTTTGTCTTCTTCTTCGTTGGTTTGCTCCCTCATTTTAATGGCAGACACCCTTCAGTGGCATTGTAAGGGTACTTCTGTAAAAATTATTTATTCTACCACACATTTATGAGTTTGGTTAGGCACAGAATTCCAAGTTAGAGTTCCTTTTCCATCAGACTTTTGAAGGCATTGACCATTATCTTGCTTTCCATGTTGCTATTAAAAAGATCAAACGTATCAAACTCCTGATAATATTCTTTTTTACCAGGCCAATGGCTTCTTTGTATATGATCTCTCCTTTTCCCTCCTTTATTAATTGCTCCCATTGAAGTTCATGACAATGTGTTTTAATGTGATTATTTTTATTCATTGTGCTGGTTAAACCGTGAATGCTGCCAATCTGACGACTCATATTCTTCCATTTTGGTGAATTTTCTTGATGGTTTCCTCTATTCAGATATTGGATCTACTGCTTTGTTCCTTTAATTTTCTTACTTTTTCTTCCTCCTTTTCTCTCTCCTATAATTATTATTTCTTTCTGAGAAATTTCCTTAACTTTATTCACCAACCCCTATATTGAGTTTTTAAATTTTATTATATTTCAATTTTCAAGAATTATTTTTTGTTCTGAGTATATAAACTGAGTGGATATGTATCATTCTGTTCTTTGATGGATGCATATATTCATTGTCTCTCCAAGTATGTTAGGAAAAGTTTTTATCTTTGAGCTCTTTCTCCTATATAGTTTCTGTCCTACAAGTCACTTTGTTTTGGCTTCTTCCATGTTAGAATGTCTTCTCAGATATCTAGTGCATTTTTTTCTATTGCTACACAAATTCCTACAAACTTAGTAGCTTAAAACACCACAAATTTGTCATTTTACAGTTCTGGAGGTCAGAAGTCCTAAAACCAGGGTGCCAGCAGGGCTGCATTCCTTGTGGAGGCTCTAAAGAATCTGTTTCCCTGCCTTTTCCTGCTTCTAGAGGCCACCCACACTTCTTGGCTTATGATCCCTTCCTCTATCTTCAAAGCCAGCAGTGTAGCACCTCCATCAATCTCTCTCAGCTTTAATTCCATCATCACCTCTTCTTCCCTTGCTCCAACCCACCTGCTGCCCTCTTATAAGGAGCCATATGATTACACAGGCCTACCTGGACAATCTAGAATAATCTTCCCAACTCAAGGTCTTTAACTTAAGCATATCTGCAATGTCCCTTTAGCCATTAAGATAATATATTCAGTTTCTGGGAATTAGAACGTAGACACAATTAGGACCATATTCAGCCCACCACACCCAATAACCCTGGGTTGTCCACTGGTGATTCCACATATTTAATTTTCATCCTTTTACCTGAACACTGATATTTATACTATAAGATGAATGTATTAATCAATTTTTCTTGCTTATAACAAAGCACACCAAACTGGATGATTTATAAAAAAAAAATTTATTGCTTACAGTTTCTGAGGCTGAGGAGTCTCAAAGTCCATCTGGCGGTGGTGACAGTGACCCAGAGGTCTCATGTTGCAAGATGGTGGGAGCAGAGAGAGCAAAATGCAGACTCTCCTCTTCTTTTAAAGCCCTCAGAACCACACCCCTGACCACCATTTTTAATCCATTCACTACTGCACAGTCCTACAAGTCAATCACCTCTTCAAGGCTCCACCTTTCAATTACCATAATAGGATTTCCCACCCTCTTAACAGTCACAGTGGGGGTAAGTTTCTAATAGGTAAAACTTGGGGGACACATTCGAGCTTCAGGGAGTTGAGGGGGCATAATTCAATCCACTACAATGAATAAACAATGACTTGTTTAACTTCCACAAAAAAAGAGGTTTTCCCATGTGTATTCATTTTCGATACTGCATAACAGATTACCACAAATTCAGCAGCTTAAACCAAAATACATTTATTTTCTTACAGTTTCTGTGGCTCAGGAGGCAGAGACTGACTTAACCAGTCCTCTGCTCAGGGTCTCAGAAGGCTAAAATCAAGGTGTTAGCCAGGGTGTGATCTCACCTGAAGCTCAGGATCCTCTTAAAAGCTCGTATTTATTATCTCATTCTTTCCCACCCCTTTCTTTTTGTCATCAAACTTTGTTTTAATGGGTTTAAAAATTCTGTGACAGTTTTCGTTCACGTTGTTTCCATTAAAAAGTACTGATTTTTAAAACTAATAACTAATACTTATAACTAAGAACTTAAAACTGCCACACATGCAAATGGTCCACAAAACATTCTCCTGTCCTTTTGAAGGTTTTACGATGTATTATTACTTACTATTATTATTAAATGGCCAATTGAGGCCACCAGTTCTGAAACTGCTCTTCCACCACTGATGAAGACTGGGGTGGCAGGTATTAGAAATGATATTCATTTAGCCTTCTGAGCTTTCTGGGCAGACCTGGTGACCTTGCCAGCTCCAGCAGCCTTCATGTCCACTACTTTGATGACACCCACAGCAACTGCCTGTTTTATATCATGAACGGCAGAACGACCCAAAGAGGGATAGTCAGAGTTCTGAACACACGTGGGCTTGCCAGGAACTACATCAACAATGGCAGCATCACCAGATTTCAAGAATTTATGACCGCCTTCCATCACAACTATCTCTTCTCCTTGTAGGTCAGCAAACTAGCAAAGCAGTGTGAGCTGTCACAATCCAGCACAGGTGCACAGCCAGCATAGACTTAGTTCAGGATAATCACCTGAGTGGTGGAACTAGCTGCTTCCATTGGTGGGTCATTTTTGCTGTCATCAGCCACACTGCCATGACAACTATCTTTGACAGACATGTTCTTGACATTGAAGCCCACACTGTTCCCAAGAGCTTCATTCAAAGCTTCATGGTTAATTTCAACACACTTCACTTCGGTTGTAATACTGACTGCAGCAAAGGTAAATACCATGTCAGGTTTGAGAACGCCAGTCTTAAGCTGGCCCTCAGGGACAGTACCAATACCATCAATTTTGTAGGCATCCTGGAGGGGCAGATGCAAAAGTCTGTCAGCTGAATGATTTGGTGGCAGGATGTAATCCAGAGATTCAAGCTGCGTGGTTCCGCTGGCATTGCCATCTTTCTGGGGGAACTTCTCTCCTCGAACCAAGGCATGTTAGCACTTGGTTCCAGCATGTTGTCACCATTCCAACCAGAAACTGGCACGAATGCTACCATGCAGAGGTTATAACCTGTTTTCTTAATGTAGGTGCCAACTTCTTTAATGATTTCTTCATATTTCTTCTGGATGTAGAGTGGTTAAGTGGAATCCATTTTGTTAACATCAGCAATTAGTTGTTTCACACCTAGTGCATAAGCCAGAAGGGCATGTGCACAGGTCTGCCCATTCCTGGAGATACTAGCTTTCAATTCACCACCAACAGAGGCAACAATGAGGAAAGCACAATCCGAGATGTGCCTATAGTCATGTTTTTAATAAAGTCTGTCTTGGGGCATTAGTGATGATCACATAACATTGCTGGTCTCCAATTTCCACAGCGACAGTGATAGCATGCTCACGAGATGTGCCTATAGTCATGTTTTTAATAAAGTCTGTCTTGGGGCATCAGTGATGATCACATAACATTGCTGGTCTCCAATTTCCACAGCGACAGTGATAGCATGCTCACATTCAGCTTTTAGTTTATACAATATTCAGGCATATTTGAAGAAGTCTTTTCTTATCTCAGCAATCTCCTCAATTTTTAAATTGTTCTTTTGTCGTTCCTACCACATTTTTAGATCAGATGGGCCGTAGTGGTGGACTTGCCCAAATCTACATGTCCAATGACAGCAATGTTGATGAGTCTTTGCCTTTCCCGTTTTGGCTTTGATTTAGAGGTGGTTTTCTGACATCTGTATTCTGGCGGCAAACCTGTTATGACAAAAACTCTCAGTCTCCTTCTGGCTGGGACTGATATCCCTGACTATTTATAGGCTGTCGGCAGACATTGCTCTCAACTTTTAGAGGTTACCCTCAGGTCCTAGCCATGTGGCCCTCTTAAAACATGACAGCTTACTTCTTCAAAGCCAGCAGGAATTTCTCGAGCCTGCTAAGGAATCATAACATATAACATAATCACAGAAATAATGATACCATCACTTTTGCCATTTAATGCAACCCAATCAAGGGAGTGGCTATTCTACCATATCCACAGGTTGCAATAACACTTAAGGGGAGGGGATTATACAGGGCATGCACTCCAGGGATGGGACTCTTGAAGTCCATCATAGAATTTTGCCTACATCACCATGCATTATTTTGAAACTTTCTTCTAGAAAGTTTAAAGATTTAGAATGGAAGCTGAGCTCTTAAATTTTTCTTGGTATTGTTTTCTTAATAGCTTTAAAATAATGGGCTAAGAATATGAGAGGGTAAAGGAAAGAAAGTAATATTTACTAATTACCAAATATGTGCCAGGCATTGTCCTTTACTTTATAGTTTATTCCGTATCAGAGAAAAGAACTGCATTTGAACCAAGGAGGTGGTATGAGAAACATGTAGCCAAATCAGAGTGTTCTTAAGTACTTTCAAGTATAGATAAGAACATTGATAACAACAATCATTAAATTGAAAAGGCTAAAACTGGTATTTTAAAACGTCCTAAATGTGTGATTGGGTATGTTTTTGACGGACTTGGAAAACAAATACTCTACATTTTCCAGTGTAATTTGAACTTTTTTTCTTTTTAAAGCAAAACAGATTTTAGTTGCACAGAATTTAAAACAGACTGTAGCTTATGTAACTAAATTTAATGGCCTAAAATATTTTCTCCTAAATCATGCTACACATGTTTTATTAATCTGTGATTAAAATGTATTCCAGGATGGTACTGCACATTTTTAACCATAGTCAAGTCTTTCCTCATCAAGATCAAATATAGCTAATATTGCTTAGAAAACGGGAAGTACAAAAGTAGAATTAAAACATTTTAAACCACATTTAAATTCAAATACTGCTTAACACAACTTTCATGCTGAAACATCAAGAAGTCTGAAGCACTTTCTCCAGAGCAAATAACATAAAAACATCAAATAATTTCAGTTTTCATATCATTTCATTAAATATATAAAGACTTGAATTAAAGTCTCTGGAAATACAGTAATGCTAGAGTATATATAGCAAATTATAAATACAAGTTGAAAACTAACTCAAAATAATGCCAGCAAGTTTTGCTACTTCTCTCTTTCCTAAACAAGTATAAGCTGATAACATTGCTAAAAAACTAAATATGAAATAGTCATACATTATAGAAAAACTTGCTCATACTATGGAAACATCTAAATTATCGCTAGAGTATATATAGCAAATTATAAATACAAGTTGAAAACTAACTCAAAATAATGCCAGCAAGTTTTGTTACTTCTCTCTTTCCTAAACAAGTATAAGCTGATAACATTGCTAAAAAACTACAAATATGAAATAGTCATACATTATAGAAAAACTTGCTCATACTATGGAAACATCTAAATTATTTCACCTATGTAAATAAATGGACTTAAATTTTTTGTCCATGAATAAGATATCCTATACTAACATACGCTCAAAGCTCCAAAGAGATTTTTTAAAACTCTCTCTCATAAATCATAAAATTTTCAAGAAGTATTTTGGCCTAAAATGTTTCATTCTTTGTCTCAGCCTAGATAAATATTTCAGAAATCTGGAAGAAAAAGTGCATTTCATAGTTGTTTGAGGTGTCTCAATATGGTTGAAAAGAGAAGAGATTTTCTCCACTCTTATTTGGGAATTTTGTACACATATTCACATGTGGCATAAATTTAAACTTTAAATTGGCATGTACAAGATCCTCTGTGAGGAAGTCACAGTGCAGAAATAAAAGCTGGCAATTTCTAATTTCTGAAGCAGAGCACAGAACATTTGCTTTCCTTAGTGGTGAGCCAGGCATTCATTCCAGCCAAATGTTTGCACTGTTATCCAAAGCCCAACTGAATAGGCACTGGCGAGTGAGACATAATTTGAAAGTTCCTTAGAAGGATGCAAACTAAATGAATAGTACACATTCCCATAAGATTTAAAAAATTACAGGACTGTGGAGAAGTAAATGTATACAGGTGAGCCTAGTATTTGGGGTCGCTTTTCCTCTAGGGACATCTGCTGATGAAATAGTTCAGAACTGAGCAGGGGTTTCAAAAGACTCACAAGGAATCAAGACAAAAATGAGGTTAGGTTGTACCAAGGAGAAAGGGCTCCAGTAAGCACTCCTGGCTCTGAATTACGATCTCGCCCACAACACAGTGCTACACTCTCGGAGTAAAGATGAATTAGAAACGAACAGAATCCAGCTTCAAGATCTCGAGCCCTTTTGGGATTAAAATGATTAAAGATCATAAACACCCCTACCCATCTTCCAGAAGCAAAAATATATCCCTTCTGAAGGAAGATAACATCATTCTCTCTCAAAGTAATTCCTACTGTTTTTCACATACAATGTTATCACGTAAGATAACAACCACCGTCACCATCAGTTGTACTAGGAGAGAAATTAACATCATGAAATATAGAAACAGATCAACAGGGGAACTAGATAATTGAGGTATCAGACACAGGCTTTAAAATAACTATTTATAATACAAGAGAATCAAAGATCTGACAGAGAATTTTCACAGAATATTAGAAAATTTTTGAAAAAAGTGCTAAATGAAAATTCTAAAACTGAAAAAAAAATACTGAAATTGAGAATTCTATAAATTGGTTTAGCAAATTAGACACAGATGAAGAAAAAATTGATAAACTATAATACAGATTAGAAGTAAATTCCCTGAATGAAGAGAGACAAAAGGATAGAAAATACGGGAAAACAGATGAGAGGCTTAGGGAATTAAGCAAAAAAGCCTAGCAAATATAATTGGAATCCTAGAGGAATAGGGGTAAATGGAGTCAAAACAATATTTGAAAAGAAAATTGAGTTTTCTAAAACCAGTAAAAAATATTTTTGAGTCATTAAGTAATGATGAACAACTCCACAGAACATAATTGTATGTGCTAACATAATCAGCAGAATCAATGTTGTGGGAAACTGCAAGACAAACCTATATCTTCAATAAATTGCAAGAGGAAAAAAAACATGAAGCAGAAACCTAGAGTCAGAGGCTTAAGAAACAGATTAAGCAATTACAATATGTGGACTGTAATTGCATCCTGATTCAAATGAATACACTTGGAAAAAAACAATTGTGATATCCATGACAATTGGAAATCTGAAAAGTAATTGAATATGATGAAATTATTAAAGATTATTATTTTTGTTTGTTCCATTGGTATGACAATGGTTTTGTGATTATGATAGAACAAAAGTTTGTATCTTTTAAATATACTGACATATTTACAGATAAAATGTTACAATGATAAACTGGAATTTGCTTAAAATAATACAGAAGTGGTAAACTGATGGAGTTACAAATTAAAGACAATTAGACATGAGTTAATTGTTGAAACAGGTTCATTATACTTATACTGTAATATATACCATATATACTTATAAGTATACCATATATAAGTATACCATATATACTTATACACAAGCTCATTATACTTTTCAGCTTTTTGCCTGTGTTCAAAATTCTCCATAATGAAGTTTTATAGATTGCTTCCATCGCAAGACATCAGCCACCTTCATAATCTACCTTTTACTGTCATTTTTAAGACAATGTAGAACTATAAAGTATATGTCAATATACTATTTCACTTCACTCTTCAAGGCCATGTATAATAAACTTATCAAAGGTTAACTAAAACTCTAATCATTAAGCTGCATTACTCTAAGCCAAGTACTACTAACTTTATAATAGGAAAAGCTTAAGAAATGTAAGACTTTCATCGTACCTAAAAAGTTAAACATGTTAAAGAATTTTGATTACATGAAACATAATGCAGACTTAATTTGTAATCTTGTCATTAATTTGTATCATTTTATTTGATGGTAGTCATTATAATTTTTGTTTTTGTGGCTGGCCGGTACAGGGATTGAACCCTGGAATTATAATATGAAATAATTCAAAATAAACCCAGACAAAAGCAACAATCTACAATTTTTCATTAATTTAGACTTGGCCTATTCCAAATTAGGTATTTTACCATACCATGTACTCATCATAGTATGATATTTACAGCTTCAAGTATTATCTTTCTAATACTTTCTTTAAAGTATACTCAGTACCACATTCTAAAAGCTTAGAACTTTGCCATGGGGGAAAAAAGTTTTAAATGTATTCATGTACGAGTAGACAAAAAAAGTGAATAATGCCTTTAATCTAGCTTTGACTCTACTGAGTACTTAAAAGGTTGGTGGATATACACACACAGATAACATAAAATATGAGTAATCACATTTAAAATATAAAGTTTTTAAAAATAATTTGTGATTTTATATATCTTGTATCATAGATACTACAGATTAAAGATTCTATCTACAATAGACATTTTCTGGGAGTTGCTCCATGGGAATTCCAGAGGAACGCTGTAATGTTTATATTCTTTGGAATCTGTATCTACAAGTAATTGAAGTCAGCATGGAAACCAAAATAAGCCTTTCAAGTATTTAAAATAAATTTTCCAACATCATACCAAGGTGAAAAGTGATTTGTGGTCATATTTTCATTCTTTTCCAAGTATATACTGCAAAGAATTTCTCATTAATAAGGCTTTACATAAAATTATATGTTAAGTCATGACCTGATATTTCCTGCTGATAGCTTTAAACTATGTAAGTGTTACTTTCTTATTAAATGCTGAGGAGAAAGAGAAAGACTCTTCTGACATATATGAGAGTCAGTCAGCTTCTGGACATTTGTAAAAATTTTATCTAACTTAATTTTATCTAACTTAATGATGGGAACTATGGTACCCAAATTCGCTATTAGAAAAAAAGAAGCACTGATCTACAACTACTTGGGATCAACAGATTAGTCATCTAAAAGCACTGCTTTTTTATTAATCCCTTGCACCAAAAACTGTCAATGGCTTATCACTGAAAATATACCCAACCTCCTTAACTTGTAATTGGTAGATCTCACTTAACCTTAACTCTTCTTAGTATCACAGTAAAAATTACATCCCATCCAATCTGGACCTCTAGTTCTCCAAACATGCTTTCCTCTTCCTGACTCCTATGCATTCTGAAATATAAAACAGACCTACAGTGTCAAGGTTGTTCTATATATTACAAAGACAAAAAACAAAAAAAAAAGAAAATAGTAACACACACACATACTTTATGTGCTTAAATAACCATTTTAGACTTAACACCAACCTACAAAAGAAAATGTCTGATCAAACATCTGTGAACAGAAGAAAAAAATCATTTGATTTAGAAATTCTTAAATAATTATGCCTCTTAAGCATTTTTAATCATATGGATTTTCGGTACAACAGAATAAACTTCATTAAAGAAAGAATAAAAAATGGCTTTCAGTTTAGACACTGCCTGTATAAAAGAACAATGATACTCATATGTTGGTTTCAGATGTGAAAAACCCCATATAGCCACATCAATACAGAACTTACTGCTTCTTAACAATTCTATTACTGAGTTTCTCAATATATCCCAAGCAGGACCATTGCAATTTGACCTAAAATTTAAACGGGAAACTTTAAACTACAAATTCTAAATGTGAATATTGAGGAGCAAGCAAAATTATATACCACAAATACTGAAAAGTAATAGCTAAAGAGGAAATAACATTTACTCTGTACTGGGCTCTTGATCTAGCACTTTCCTATGTACCTCAATCTTCAGAATGATCTGGTAAAGTGGGCTCTATTATCATCCCTATTTCACAGAAGAAACAACTGGGGTCCAGGAGACAGTTGACATGGAGCCAGTCTGGTTCAAGTCTGTGTTTTTAAACACTACACTACTTGCTTCTTTAACTGAAAGTTATTCCACAGGGAAGTAATGGAAATTATATTTCAATATATATCTATTTCCTACAGCAAGAGGAGAGTCCTCAAAAGAGAAGTGAAGGAATATTGGGAATATCACATTTTAGTAGAAACAGGGTTTTATTTTTGAAAACAGAAAGGCTAACTACAACATATCAATATTTTAATTTATTTGGCTTAGAACATGAAACATTTTTAGATGTCAGTACCAACCTGTTTTAATTTGTATGTGAATAAGAAAATATAAAAATACATATTAAAGAGTACTACCAAATTTTGAAGCTTTATTGTATTCATCACCTATATATGTACATAAGAAGAAGTCTTTTTAAATATTTTCCAACCAGGGACCGTCGTGGATATCAACAATGATTTGATGCTAAAACTGATTTTCACCATTTGCTTCATATAGTTTATTTATTTAGTTAAAGTACATTCCAATCTCCTCTCACCCGTTCCTTATGGCTGATGTTTTAATAAAGTGCCACTGGGTATCAGACTGATCAGACTGAAAACATCCCAGAACTTCCAACCAGATAAAGGGAGCCAATGAGAAGGTCACGAAAAGGGACATCAGATGAAAGTCGAGATCTGTGGAAGTTTCATACCAGTTCTTCCAGGTACTCCAAAGACCATTTTACAGGATACGGTCACTTCTCAAAGCAAAGTAGGAGCCATTATGTCTGAGGACTGGTCGTTCTTTTCCTGTGGGTGTTTGTGGAATTTTCTGCACTGTTACTCTTTATGGATTCTAACAAGTTTTTAACTGTTTCATTTATAGGCTTTTTCCCTTTCTTTCTGGCAAGAGCCATTCCATTTGCTATAGATGGTAGCAAGAGGGCTGCCAGCCCCCAGGGCTGATTACTTGATGGCGATGGTCTATCCTGACCTTCCTGTTGTAAAATCCAGGCACTTTCTCTGGCCAAATCTACAAACTTCTGCAACTGGCTTTGACTTACATTTTTACTTATGTTGAGAGAAGTTTCAAAAGGATTCTGAATGTGCAGAGGAGAAGAATCAGGTTTGTTTTGTTCCTTTCCCTAAAGATTATTACACAGAAGAAAAAATGTATAAATACATGAAGAGCTGAAATATAAGAACAGTTCGATTAATTTAATAAAATGTCAAAGACATATAAAATACCAGCATTAAGTTTCTTTCTTTCTTTTTAATATATATATTTATTAAGAATATTCATGAGATACAAAGCTAATTGTCACCCCTCATGCCCATGATGTGAGGGCCAGGTTCATAATGGGGGCATACCCATTACCAGAAATTACTTTTGTAACCCATGTCCCCACCCAATTATCCCCCAGCCTCCCTTCCCCTTCTCCTCCCCCCCATCCCCCCTTTGTAGCCCTATGGACATTCACTCCCTCTGTAAGACCAACCATCTCACTACTGTGGTCTTTCCTTCCTTCCTTTCACTCTTAGCTCCCACATATGAGTGAGTACATGCAGTATTTATCCCTCTGTGCTCTGCTTATTTCACTTAGCATAAGTTTCTCCAGGTCATGCATGTTGTTGCAAATGGGAGTACCCTTGTTGTTGCAAGTGTTGGGTACATGTGCATGTTGTGTGTGTGAAAGTGTGTACTTCTATTTTTTTTCCTGTAATAGTTTAATGAATATTTTTTGAAGAAAAATAATTTAGGCTTATAATCTATAGATAATTACGTCACTATTTAGATGAGAAGTATGTGGATTAAGTCAACCAACAAAAGTATGAGGGTACTTCAAAAACATCATGGAAAAATGTAACTAAAAGATAATATGAATCTTTCCAAGAACTTCTGTAAGCCACTTGTATTTTTCCAATAATGTAACTTTTACCTAACAAAATAGAGCTTGAAAGAAAAAAGAAAATAAAAAAGAAAAATGGCAGAAAATAAGTTAATGCATTTATTTTTGAGACTTGCTAAAAACACACCTATTACAGTAGGAAAAGAAACATACAAAACGAGAATCCTTACATTACATACAGTAAACCAATATTTCCCAAGTATAAAATGGAAAAGGAAGAGAAGGAACAAAGGATTATTTATTATTCATTTAGAACACTAAAAACTTTCTATTACTTTCCTAAAAATCAACAATGAGGCTCTGCCAGAAATAAAAAGAAAAGCTAAAGCTATGAATCAAATAAACAGTGGTAAGCCACTGTTAGTCTATATATCTTTTCCTCTTTCAAATGATACCACAAATATTTCTCATATATTACAAAGCCAGCGGTCAATACTCTCCAGTGTGCACAGCACCTGTTTACTCCCTAACATCTTTCATGCCACTGCTCAGCAGGGGTTTTGACTGTCTGTCATCTCAGAGCTCTATAGTTTAAAAAAAAAAAAAAAAAAGGATACAGAATGTATGTTTGGTGACCCTTTTCTTATATTGCATTCAAGAGCTTTCTGTCCTCTTTCTCTCTCACCTCCCCACACTTTTACTTTAACAAAGTCTCCATGAACAGGATAAGAGTTAGGGAAGAATTAAAAAAGGAGAGCTGAAGAAACAACAACAAAAATATCTGGGACAGTCTGTGTTTCACGAAGCCAATCTTAAAAGGTTTGTAACCAAATATCCAAATGCTGAAGAGAATAAACTCAAACACGGAGCTATCACAAGTATCCCCACTTATAAACAAATTTTGCCTAGAATTCTGCCCTGATTTTCTTTTTTAGAAAAATGTCCATCATTCCAGCTACTCAGAAAAACTCAAATCATAAATTCATTTGCTCTAAATAAATTAAATCCTAAGGGTTCGAACTGAGGGAATCACTAAAATCTATCTTTGGGACTATGGATCAAATTTCTTCCACAGGAATACAAATCCAGTTTGAAAACAAATGTATGTAAAATTAGGTTTTCCAGAAAACTTTTCAGAATATATTCTGTATTTTGAAAGATACGGTATTAGCACTAAGTGATGAGGAAGTACTGTGGCACAGTGACAAAAGTAGATGTTAAAAGCTGGCTACTGCTCTTTCAAATGACTAGATGACTACTCTTAGTCAAGTTATCTAGTTCCCTGAGTCATCAACCTCCTTATTATTATCTATTATATTACTGTGCAGCTGAAACAAAATAAGAGCTGTTACATGCTTTTAAAACTAAACTAATTAAATATTAGTCCAGTAGAAGACCAGATACCTATTCACCAAATATTAAAACATTATTTACCTGTCGAATATTTATGGAATTTTTATTGAAAGCAAAATTGCCAAAATATTCAAAAAATTCCTTCAGTAGTAATTCTGCAAGAAAATAAAACAAGAAAAATAAGATGAAGGTCTGTTTCCAATCCAAAAAGGAATAAAAAAAAAAAAAAATACTTACCTAGTGTTTCCGTGTTTCCTGAAGGTTTAATTCTACTCAAGTCACGAATAAATGTACAGTTGTTGCCTTCTATTATACATTTATCTTCTGCACCTTAAATAAACAGAAATGAAAAATATTTCACACTATATTTCAAAGATATTCCCTACTTCAGAAAAGGAACCTATGACATAAATAAATCAAAGTTATCGATTAACAAGTCCTATTATTAGTCAGTGTTATATATATTTAAGGTTGATAGGATTTAAAACTCAATTTTAAAAAAAGATTTGAAACTAGTTATACTTCAGGGAAACTAATGTTACATTTACTTTTGCATAATAGAATTACCATCTATCAACAACCCAATGATTCCTAACCAATCTTTTGAGGTATTCAGTTTTCTTTTTAAAGGCAGTAAGCAAAATCTATTGTAGGTTGACATAAATAGACCATTTAATATTTTAAAACATCCTTCTCGAATTCTGGATTAATTATAAGCTAGATATATTGACAGCTTGGTCTTTCTTAACAGCTGTTTGTTCTCACTCCTCTGGCAACTCTATAGGATTTACACAAAGTAAACAGCAATCTCCACCCCCCTCCCCATAGCCCAATCCCTATTGCTGATGTGAATATTGTTGCAGCAAAGTTTCACAGTATCTGCATCCATCTGGGGAAAAGTTAGCTCTTTTCCTTGAAGCCCTTTCATTATGAACACATTTATTTTTTATTTTTTATTTTTTTGATGATGAAGGTTCATTTTTATTTCACCATTATTCAGGGCAAAATCACTTCTGCTGTATCTGTTCTGACCTCTAAATTCTTTTTTTTTTTTTTTTTTTTTTTTTTTTTTTGGTAAGGGGATCGCAACCCTTGGCTTGGTGTCGCCCGCACTGCGCTCAGCCAGTGAGC
>NW_007729956.1:119219-138440 GCF_000696425.1 Galeopterus variegatus | reverse complement strand
CGCTAGAGTATATATAGCAAATTATAAATACAAGTTGAAAACTAACTCAAAATAATGCCAGCAAGTTTTGTTACTTCTCTCTTTCCTAAACAAGTATAAGCTGATAACATTGCTAAAAAACTACAAATATGAAATAGTCATACATTATAGAAAAACTTGCTCATACTATGGAAACATCTAAATTATTTCACCTATGTAAATAAATGGACTTAAATTTTTTGTCCATGAATAAGATATCCTATACTAACATACGCTCAAAGCTCCAAAGAGATTTTTTAAAACTCTCTCTCATAAATCATAAAATTTTCAAGAAGTATTTTGGCCTAAAATGTTTCATTCTTTGTCTCAGCCTAGATAAATATTTCAGAAATCTGGAAGAAAAAGTGCATTTCATAGTTGTTTGAGGTGTCTCAATATGGTTGAAAAGAGAAGAGATTTTCTCCACTCTTATTTGGGAATTTTGTACACATATTCACATGTGGCATAAATTTAAACTTTAAATTGGCATGTACAAGATCCTCTGTGAGGAAGTCACAGTGCAGAAATAAAAGCTGGCAATTTCTAATTTCTGAAGCAGAGCACAGAACATTTGCTTTCCTTAGTGGTGAGCCAGGCATTCATTCCAGCCAAATGTTTGCACTGTTATCCAAAGCCCAACTGAATAGGCACTGGCGAGTGAGACATAATTTGAAAGTTCCTTAGAAGGATGCAAACTAAATGAATAGTACACATTCCCATAAGATTTAAAAAATTACAGGACTGTGGAGAAGTAAATGTATACAGGTGAGCCTAGTATTTGGGGTCGCTTTTCCTCTAGGGACATCTGCTGATGAAATAGTTCAGAACTGAGCAGGGGTTTCAAAAGACTCACAAGGAATCAAGACAAAAATGAGGTTAGGTTGTACCAAGGAGAAAGGGCTCCAGTAAGCACTCCTGGCTCTGAATTACGATCTCGCCCACAACACAGTGCTACACTCTCGGAGTAAAGATGAATTAGAAACGAACAGAATCCAGCTTCAAGATCTCGAGCCCTTTTGGGATTAAAATGATTAAAGATCATAAACACCCCTACCCATCTTCCAGAAGCAAAAATATATCCCTTCTGAAGGAAGATAACATCATTCTCTCTCAAAGTAATTCCTACTGTTTTTCACATACAATGTTATCACGTAAGATAACAACCACCGTCACCATCAGTTGTACTAGGAGAGAAATTAACATCATGAAATATAGAAACAGATCAACAGGGGAACTAGATAATTGAGGTATCAGACACAGGCTTTAAAATAACTATTTATAATACAAGAGAATCAAAGATCTGACAGAGAATTTTCACAGAATATTAGAAAATTTTTGAAAAAAGTGCTAAATGAAAATTCTAAAACTGAAAAAAAAATACTGAAATTGAGAATTCTATAAATTGGTTTAGCAAATTAGACACAGATGAAGAAAAAATTGATAAACTATAATACAGATTAGAAGTAAATTCCCTGAATGAAGAGAGACAAAAGGATAGAAAATACGGGAAAACAGATGAGAGGCTTAGGGAATTAAGCAAAAAAGCCTAGCAAATATAATTGGAATCCTAGAGGAATAGGGGTAAATGGAGTCAAAACAATATTTGAAAAGAAAATTGAGTTTTCTAAAACCAGTAAAAAATATTTTTGAGTCATTAAGTAATGATGAACAACTCCACAGAACATAATTGTATGTGCTAACATAATCAGCAGAATCAATGTTGTGGGAAACTGCAAGACAAACCTATATCTTCAATAAATTGCAAGAGGAAAAAAAACATGAAGCAGAAACCTAGAGTCAGAGGCTTAAGAAACAGATTAAGCAATTACAATATGTGGACTGTAATTGCATCCTGATTCAAATGAATACACTTGGAAAAAAACAATTGTGATATCCATGACAATTGGAAATCTGAAAAGTAATTGAATATGATGAAATTATTAAAGATTATTATTTTTGTTTGTTCCATTGGTATGACAATGGTTTTGTGATTATGATAGAACAAAAGTTTGTATCTTTTAAATATACTGACATATTTACAGATAAAATGTTACAATGATAAACTGGAATTTGCTTAAAATAATACAGAAGTGGTAAACTGATGGAGTTACAAATTAAAGACAATTAGACATGAGTTAATTGTTGAAACAGGTTCATTATACTTATACTGTAATATATACCATATATACTTATAAGTATACCATATATAAGTATACCATATATACTTATACACAAGCTCATTATACTTTTCAGCTTTTTGCCTGTGTTCAAAATTCTCCATAATGAAGTTTTATAGATTGCTTCCATCGCAAGACATCAGCCACCTTCATAATCTACCTTTTACTGTCATTTTTAAGACAATGTAGAACTATAAAGTATATGTCAATATACTATTTCACTTCACTCTTCAAGGCCATGTATAATAAACTTATCAAAGGTTAACTAAAACTCTAATCATTAAGCTGCATTACTCTAAGCCAAGTACTACTAACTTTATAATAGGAAAAGCTTAAGAAATGTAAGACTTTCATCGTACCTAAAAAGTTAAACATGTTAAAGAATTTTGATTACATGAAACATAATGCAGACTTAATTTGTAATCTTGTCATTAATTTGTATCATTTTATTTGATGGTAGTCATTATAATTTTTGTTTTTGTGGCTGGCCGGTACAGGGATTGAACCCTGGAATTATAATATGAAATAATTCAAAATAAACCCAGACAAAAGCAACAATCTACAATTTTTCATTAATTTAGACTTGGCCTATTCCAAATTAGGTATTTTACCATACCATGTACTCATCATAGTATGATATTTACAGCTTCAAGTATTATCTTTCTAATACTTTCTTTAAAGTATACTCAGTACCACATTCTAAAAGCTTAGAACTTTGCCATGGGGGAAAAAGTTTTAAATGTATTCATGTACGAGTAGACAAAAAAAGTGAATAATGCCTTTAATCTAGCTTTGACTCTACTGAGTACTTAAAAGGTTGGTGGATATACACACACAGATAACATAAAATATGAGTAATCACATTTAAAATATAAAGTTTTTAAAAATAATTTGTGATTTTATATATCTTGTATCATAGATACTACAGATTAAAGATTCTATCTACAATAGACATTTTCTGGGAGTTGCTCCATGGGAATTCCAGAGGAACGCTGTAATGTTTATATTCTTTGGAATCTGTATCTACAAGTAATTGAAGTCAGCATGGAAACCAAAATAAGCCTTTCAAGTATTTAAAATAAATTTTCCAACATCATACCAAGGTGAAAAGTGATTTGTGGTCATATTTTCATTCTTTTCCAAGTATATACTGCAAAGAATTTCTCATTAATAAGGCTTTACATAAAATTATATGTTAAGTCATGACCTGATATTTCCTGCTGATAGCTTTAAACTATGTAAGTGTTACTTTCTTATTAAATGCTGAGGAGAAAGAGAAAGACTCTTCTGACATATATGAGAGTCAGTCAGCTTCTGGACATTTGTAAAAATTTTATCTAACTTAATTTTATCTAACTTAATGATGGGAACTATGGTACCCAAATTCGCTATTAGAAAAAAAGAAGCACTGATCTACAACTACTTGGGATCAACAGATTAGTCATCTAAAAGCACTGCTTTTTTATTAATCCCTTGCACCAAAAACTGTCAATGGCTTATCACTGAAAATATACCCAACCTCCTTAACTTGTAATTGGTAGATCTCACTTAACCTTAACTCTTCTTAGTATCACAGTAAAAATTACATCCCATCCAATCTGGACCTCTAGTTCTCCAAACATGCTTTCCTCTTCCTGACTCCTATTTATGCTGTTGTTCCTTTTCCCAGAATGATAATCCCTAGGTCCCTCCGTCTACCTACTATCCCTTAAAGACCTACCCTACTCTATTTGATGAAGCCTTTCCTGATCATCTCAGCCAGAAATGGTTTTTTCCTCTCTCTAGAATTTTGAATGTTCTACTCCTATGATGTTTACTGGAGGGACTGAACCAAGACACAATGACAGCTACTCACCAACTGAATACCAAACTCAGGAAGGAAATCAGAGTTACTACTAGAACAAGCTGCTTCTGTTTGGTTGCTCCTTCTGTTGTCTTTGTTGCAGATATTCACTGTGTTTACTTATTTATACATGCAAATGTAGCTTTTCCTTACTCTGGCACCAGCAGGCTGTAAGAAGTTGAATATGGCTGTATTTTTAAGGCCAAGGAAATTCTAGGAACACGTAATGACTTGCAACAGTCTAATTCTGTTCTCATCTGACTACACAGTAGAACAAAAGAATGAAGAGACAAGTAGTAAATGACAATAGGAAGAAAATCTAATCCCAACTGTCCTCCTTTCTCTTCTCCTCTGTGATCATGGAAGGTTTATGAATGAGATAGACTACACATTGTTTTCCTGGAATGTCTCAGGCTAATTCTCATTTCCTAGAATGCCTCTAGCCAATTCTCAAATTTCCTAATGAGTAATAACTCCAGGAATTATACTAGTGGGCTATAAAATCTGGAATGATGCATAACTGAAATCAATTTCATCTAGGTAGTCTCATATCAAAATTACTTTCACATACTGAATAAAACTCATTGTAGGTGAAAGCTGAATGAAAGCCTAGTAATAGCTAGAAAAGAAAAAACTTGAAAAAAAAATTCCTTATCATTGCAATTAGTTTAAATTAAGAAATGGCAATGGAAAATAACTGCTGATTATCCCTATGATGTAATAAAAATTACACTGTAAAAACCTGGGGGCTGGCCAGTTAGCTCACTTGGTTAGAGTGTGGTGTTGGTTTGGATTCCTATACCAGCCAGCCACCAAAATAAAAATAAAAAATGTGATACACTGAAGTTATAAGAAAACATATTATATTTGTTTATAATTTATACTCAGTTAACTAGAATTTAAAACTACATATTAAGGGCCGGCCCCGTGGCGCACTCAGGAGGGTGCAGCGCTGGGAGCGCAGCGGCGCTTCCACCACGGGTTTGAATCCTATATTAGGACGGGCCGGTGCGCTCACTGGCTGAGCG
Organism: Galeopterus variegatus; assembly: GCF_000696425.1. Taxonomy (NCBI): domain Eukaryota; kingdom Metazoa; phylum Chordata; class Mammalia; order Dermoptera; family Cynocephalidae; genus Galeopterus; species Galeopterus variegatus. The sequence continues at coordinate 133,374 of NW_007729956.1, read as the reverse complement.
CGGTGCGGGCAACACCAAGCCAAGGGTTGCGATCCCCTTACCAGTCACGAAAAAGACAAAAACAAACAAACAAACAAAAAAACTACATATTAAAAGATCTTTGTAGATTAAAATTCATCACATTCTGAAATATAAAACAGACCTACAGTGTCAAGGTTGTTCTATATATTACAAAGACAAAAAACAAAAAAAAAGAAAATGCTAACACACACACATACTTTATGTGCTTAAATAACCATTTTAGACTTAACACCAACCTACAAAAGAAAATGTCTGATCAAACATCTGTGAACAGAAGAAAAAAATCATTTGATTTAGAAATTCTTAAATAATTATGCCTCTTAAGCATTTTTAATCATATGGATTTTCGGTACAACAGAATAAACTTCATTAAAGAAAGAATAAAAAATGGCTTTCAGTTTAGACACTGCCTGTATAAAAGAACAATGATACTCATATGTTGGTTTCAGATGTGAAAAACCCCATATAGCCACATCAATACAGAACTTACTGCTTCTTAACAATTCTATTACTGAGTTTCTCAATATATCCCAAGCAGGACCATTGCAATTTGACCTAAAATTTAAACGGGAAACTTTAAACTACAAATTCTAAATGTGAATATTGAGGAGCAAGCAAAATTATATACCACAAATACTGAAAAGTAATAGCTAAAGAGGAAATAACATTTACTCTGTACTGGGCTCTTGATCTAGCACTTTCCTATGTACCTCACTTAATCTTCAGAATGATCTGGTAAAGTGGGCTCTATTATCATCCCTATTTCACAGAAGAAACAACTGGGGTCCAGGAGACAGTTGACATGGAGCCAGTCTGGTTCAAGTCTGTGTTTTTAAACACTACACTACTTGCTTCTTTAACTGAAAGTTATTCCACAGGGAAGTAATGGAAATTATATTTCAATATATATCTATTTCCTACAGCAAGAGGAGAGTCCTCAAAAGAGAAGTGAAGGAATATTGGGAATATCACATTTTAGTAGAAACAGGGTTTTATTTTTGAAAACAGAAAGGCTAACTACAACATATCAATATTTTAATTTATTTGGCTTAGAACATGAAACATTTTTAGATGTCAGTACCAACCTGTTTTAATTTGTATGTGAATAAGAAAATATAAAAATACATATTAAAGAGTACTACCAAATTTTGAAGCTTTATTGTATTCATCACCTATATATGTACATAAGAAGAAGTCTTTTTAAATATTTTCCAACCAGGGACCGTCGTGGATATCAACAATGATTTGATGCTAAAACTGATTTTTCACCATTTGCTTCATATAGTTTATTTATTTAGTTAAAGTACATTCCAATCTCCTCTCACCCGTTCCTTATGGCTGATGTTTTAATAAAGTGCCACTGGGTATCAGACTGATCAGACTGAAAACATCCCAGAACTTCCAACCAGATAAAGGGAGCCAATGAGAAGGTCACGAAAAGGGACATCAGATGAAAGTCGAGATCTGTGGAAGTTTCATACCAGTTCTTCCAGGTACTCCAAAGACCATTTTACAGGATACGGTCACTTCTCAAAGCAAAGTAGGAGCCATTATGTCTGAGGACTGGTCGTTCTTTTCCTGTGGGTGTTTGTGGAATTTTCTGCACTGTTACTCTTTATGGATTCTAACAAGTTTTTAACTGTTTCATTTATAGGCTTTTTCCCTTTCTTTCTGGCAAGAGCCATTCCATTTGCTATAGATGGTAGCAAGAGGGCTGCCAGCCCCCAGGGCTGATTACTTGATGGCGATGGTCTATCCTGACCTTCCTGTTGTAAAATCCAGGCACTTTCTCTGGCCAAATCTACAAACTTCTGCAACTGGCTTTGACTTACATTTTTACTTATGTTGAGAGAAGTTTCAAAAGGATTCTGAATGTGCAGAGGAGAAGAATCAGGTTTGTTTTGTTCCTTTCCCTAAAGATTATTACACAGAAGAAAAAATGTATAAATACATGAAGAGCTGAAATATAAGAACAGTTCGATTAATTTAATAAAATGTCAAAGACATATAAAATACCAGCATTAAGTTTCTTTCTTTCTTTTTAATATATATATTTATTAAGAATATTCATGAGATACAAAGCTAATTGTCACCCCTCATGCCCATGATGTGAGGGCCAGGTTCATAATGGGGGCATACCCATTACCAGAAATTACTTTTGTAACCCATGTCCCCACCCAATTATCCCCCAGCCTCCCTTCCCCTTCTCCTCCCCCCCATCCCCCCTTTGTAGCCCTATGGACATTCACTCCCTCTGTAAGACCAACCATCTCACTACTGTGGTCTTTCCTTCCTTCCTTTCACTCTTAGCTCCCACATATGAGTGAGTACATGCAGTATTTATCCCTCTGTGCTCTGCTTATTTCACTTAGCATAAGTTTCTCCAGGTCATGCATGTTGTTGCAAATGGGAGTACCCTTGTTGTTGCAAGTGTTGGGTACATGTGCATGTTGTGTGTGTGAAAGTGTGTACTTCTATTTTTTTTCCTGTAATAGTTTAATGAATATTTTTTGAAGAAAAATAATTTAGGCTTATAATCTATAGATAATTACGTCACTATTTAGATGAGAAGTATGTGGATTAAGTCAACCAACAAAAGTATGAGGGTACTTCAAAAACATCATGGAAAAATGTAACTAAAAGATAATATGAATCTTTCCAAGAACTTTTGTAAGCCACTTGTATTTTTCCAATAATGTAACTTTTACCTAACAAAATAGAGCTTGAAAGAAAAAAGAAAATAAAAAAGAAAAATGGCAGAAAATAAGTTAATGCATTTATTTTTGAGACTTGCTAAAAACACACCTATTACAGTAGGAAAAGAAACATACAAAACGAGAATCCTTACATTACATACAGTAAACCAATATTTCCCAAGTATAAAATGGAAAAGGAAGAGAAGGAACAAAGGATTATTTATTATTCATTTAGAACACTAAAAACTTTCTATTACTTTCCTAAAAATCAACAATGAGGCTCTGCCAGAAATAAAAAGAAAAGCTAAAGCTATGAATCAAATAAACAGTGGTAAGCCACTGTTAGTCTATATATCTTTTCCTCTTTCAAATGATACCACAAATATTTCTCATATATTACAAAGCCAGCGGTCAATACTCTCCAGTGTGCACAGCACCTGTTTACTCCCTAACATCTTTCATGCCACTGCTCAGCAGGGGTTTTGACTGTCTGTCATCTCAGAGCTCTATAGTTTAAAAAAAAAAAAAAAAAAGGATACAGAATGTATGTTTGGTGACCCTTTTCTTATATTGCATTCAAGAGCTTTCTGTCCTCTTTCTCTCTCACCTCCCCACACTTTTACTTTAACAAAGTCTCCATGAACAGGATAAGAGTTAGGGAAGAATTAAAAAAGGAGAGCTGAAGAAACAACAACAAAAATATCTGGGACAGTCTGTGTTTCACGAAGCCAATCTTAAAAGGTTTGTAACCAAACATCCAAATGCTGAAGAGAATAAACTCAAACACGGAGCTATCACAAGTATCCCCACTTATAAACAAATTTTGCCTAGAATTCTGCCCTGATTTTCTTTTTTAGAAAAATGTCCATCATTCCAGCTACTCAGAAAAACTCAAATCATAAATTCATTTGCTCTAAATAAATTAAATCCTAAGGGTTCGAACTGAGGGAATCACTAAAATCTATCTTTGGGACTATGGATCAAATTTCTTCCACAGGAATACAAATCCAGTTTGAAAACAAATGTATGTAAAATTAGGTTTTCCAGAAAACTTTTCAGAATATATTCTGTATTTTGAAAGATACGGTATTAGCACTAAGTGATGAGGAAGTACTGTGGCACAGTGACAAAAGTAGATGTTAAAAGCTGGCTACTGCTCTTTCAAATGACTAGATGACTACTCTTAGTCAAGTTATCTAGTTCCCTGAGTCATCAACCTCCTTATTATTATCTATTATATTACTGTGCAGCTGAAACAAAATAAGAGCTGTTACATGCTTTTAAAACTAAACTAATTAAATATTAGTCCAGTAGAAGACCAGATACCTATTCACCAAATATTAAAACATTATTTACCTGTCGAATATTTATGGAATTTTTATTGAAAGCAAAATTGCCAAAATATTCAAAAAATTCCTTCAGTAGTAATTCTGCAAGAAAATAAAACAAGAAAAATAAGATGAAGGTCTGTTTCCAATCCAAAAAGGAATAAAAAAAAAAAAAATACTTACCTAGTGTTTCCGTGTTTCCTGAAGGTTTAATTCTACTCAAGTCACGAATAAATGTACAGTTGTTGCCTTCTATTATACATTTATCTTCTGCACCTTAAATAAACAGAAATGAAAAATATTTCACACTATATTTCAAAGATATTCCCTACTTCAGAAAAGGAACCTATGACATAAATAAATCAAAGTTATCGATTAACAAGTCCTATTATTAGTCAGTGTTATATATATTTAAGGTTGATAGGATTTAAAACTCAATTTTAAAAAAAGATTTGAAACTAGTTATACTTCAGGGAAACTAATGTTACATTTACTTTTGCATAATAGAATTACCATCTATCAACAACCCAATGATTCCTAACCAATCTTTTGAGGTATTCAGTTTTCTTTTTAAAGGCAGTAAGCAAAATCTATTGTAGGTTGACATAAATAGACCATTTAATATTTTAAAACATCCTTCTCGAATTCTGGATTAATTATAAGCTAGATATATTGACAGCTTGGTCTTTCTTAACAGCTGTTTGTTCTCACTCCTCTGGCAACTCTATAGGATTTACACAAAGTAAACAGCAATCTCCACCCCCCTCCCCATAGCCCAATCCCTATTGCTGATGTGAATATTGTTGCAGCAAAGTTTCACAGTATCTGCATCCATCTGGGGAAAAGTTAGCTCTTTTCCTTGAAGCCCTTTCATTATGAACACATTTATTTTTTATTTTTTATTTTTTTGATGATGAAGGTTCATTTTTATTTCACCATTATTCAGGGCAAAATCACTTCTGCTGTATCTGTTCTGACCTCTAAATTCTTTTTTTTTTTTTTTTCTGTTTTTTTTTTTTGTCAATATACAATGTAGTTAGTTATTGTGTCCCATCACCAAAACCTCCCTCCCTCCTCCCTCTTCCCCTTCCCACCCAGATGTGTCCCCTCCATTTATTTTTCAGTAAAGTTACTCTCTGATCAGAGCACATTGTAACGAAATGCTATTGAATTTATTCTAATAGCAAATTTAAAATGGTACCACTATGTTTTTTACAAGCGCAACAGCATATGTAGCATTTTACATGTCACCTGAAAATGTTTTGTATTCTCTTTCCTATAAGGAAAATAATTTTCAAATATTACGCGAAATCTTTTTACCAGTTTTCACTAAGCCAATATGCTTTAAACTCTATCCCTTGATTTTGTATAGGCAATCACTTATCCTGGTATTTTCAAATTCTGATGAGTTTTCCATAGAAGTTTAATGTAAGGTGCAGTTCAGACTTTCATTTCTAACAGCAGAATAGACTAGAGACCTTGACTTACAAAAAATGTGAAACTATATTTTAAAAGTCGTAAATGAATTAATCAGTTTTCTAAATACAAATGAAAATGTAAGGAGTTCCCATCTTTCACCAAACCAAATTTGGGCACTATCTTTAATCAATACTTAATTTAGATCTCCATTTCCATCCTTACCACCTTTTTATGTATTTATTCAATGGTTCATACATGACACAAACTGAATGCACAAAGACTTTTTTAAAAAGTCAGACAATTTCTAAAATGCAGGAATATAGAGTGACTGGAATTCAGTAATTCATAAAACAAATTCAGTAACAGCACACTAGATTCAGGCATTCAGCTTTTCTTCTAGTATTTATACCTTCAGAGGTAATCATTTTCCTAACTATTAATACACAGCCACCATGAAATTTCTCACCCACTCTAATCTACCTTACACAGGTAGATTAAATTTAGTAGATATATAACCTTACTTTTTCATATAGTTTTTAAGTTCTTTCACTTGAAGAGAAAGAAGGTGTCATCAGGTTTCTGTTATGAGTTAATTAAGGTGCTTACATGTTAATTAAGGTGCTCACAACTGAAAGACTTTGTATTTACTTATGAATTTTGCCAATATACAATACACAATATGCTCTCTTGAAAAGCCAACTCCCACTCTTTAAAAATCTTATCAACAGCCATGTCCTATCTGAAAACATTTCATAATTCCAAGCTGTTGCTCCATCTTTCTGTTCCATCCTCCATTTGCACTCATCTGACTCTATTTTGATTACCTGCATGCTGTCCAACGTGAATGATTGCTGATACTGACTGTGAATGCCCATACTCACCAGAGAAAAATTAGAAATAGATAAAAAAGGTTCCTTCAAAGTTCTGCCTTTTTTCTGGATTTTTTTATTTTTTGTAAAGACCTGGGTTACTGACAGAATTTCTCAAAAATTATTCTAGATTCTTACATATTAATTTTTTAAATAAAAATCATGTTTATCAAGAATATTTAATGACGTAGTTAACTGCTTTTCATAGATGTAATCATGTCAAGTTAAAAAACAAACCAGAATTCACAGTACATATACAGTATGGTTCCAATTTTTTTTAATGTACTTTTTAAAAAATTGAAACATAATTGATTACAAATATTTGTGGGGTACAAAGATGACTATCAATATTGTGCACACTATGTGATGGTCAAATCAGGATAGTTAGCTTATTCATCATTACAATACATAATCATTCTGTGTGTCCATTAACCAATTTCTCCCCAACTCCCCTCCTCCTCCCCCTTTCCCACTCCTAGTAACCACAATTTCATTCTGCTTCTGAAAGTTCAACATATTACTGAGATAACTGTTTCTTTCTCTTGTTGTTTTTTTTTTAGCTCCCACTTATGAGTAAGGACATGAAGTATTTCTCTTTCTGTAACTGGCTTGTTTCACTTAACAATTTTCTCCAAGCTCATCCATGTTGCTGCAAATGACAGAATTTCATTCTTTTTTATGGCTGAGTAGTATTTCATTGTGTGTATATATATATATATATACCACATTCTTCCTAACCAGACTTCCACTGACGAGTATTTAGGTTGGTTCCAAAACTTGGCTATTTGTAAATGGGGTTGTGATAAACACGGAAGTGCAGGTATTCCTTCGACATGATGATATCCACCCCTTTGGGTATATATCCAAGTAGTAGGATTGCTGGATCATACTAACTAATTTTAATAGCAAATTTTATGTGCTCCACTATATAACTTACAGTATGCCAAAGAACTTATACATATAGTTCTACTTAGATCTACTTTTACAGGACCAGGGTACATATTTTACTGTTTCAAGTAATGAATAGTTTTCTGACATAGTGCCAGTCACACTGACACTCTTTAGCCACTGTGTCTCTTCAGGAATGTATCTCCAATTAAAGCATTACTAACATAAAAAACTGAGACTGTCTCTGCGTGTTGTTTTTCACTAAAAGGGATTTTAACAAAAAGTACTGAAATTTAAAGGGAAAAAAAAATCCTCTGATTTAAGATAGGGCCACCTTTGTTTTTTCAAACCCACGAGGAATTCAAACCTAACGAAGAGCTCGATTGTCAAGATTTTCCCCTCCTTTTCTCTTTCTCCTGTTTTACTTCTATAACTATCACCACCTACGTATAGCCACTAGCCACCTGGGCCTATTAAAATTATAGTAAAATTAAAATTGCAGTTCCTCAGGCACACTAATGACATTTCAGGTGCCTAGTAGGCACAGGTGGCTAGTGGCTACGGTAATGTACAGCACGGATAAAGAACATGTCCATCATCATAGAAAGTTCTGTACATAGTGCATCACAGAAAGCACTAAGGATAGTGTTATCTTAGAAAACTGATTCTCAGCCTCATCTGATACAAGTATATGACACCCTACCACCATTTTTGAATCCTGTGGCACTTTTTTCTGAAACACTGGCAAAATTCGTAAGTAAATACAAAGTCTTTCAGTTGTGAGCACCTTAATTAACATGTAAGCACCTTAATTAACTCATAACAGAAACCTGATGACACCTTCTTTCACTTCAAGTGAAAGAACTTAAAACTTATATGAAAAAGTTAGGTTATATATCTACTAAATTTAATTACTTTGCTTCCTTTGGAAATCTTTAGATCCTCATGGATTGGTATAACAATTACTGTTTTTCATTATGATACACATGGAAAAAAACACTGCGTAACATTCTCACAGACATACAGATTGATAAACTTACATTTTTCAGAGAACAATATTGTACTACAATAATTCATAATTTGTCACAGAAATCACTATTGGCAATAATTACTATTAATAGATTACTGGGGACGGCAGTAGTATAAGGTTAACTTTTCTGGTCAAAGGAACAGATGACAATATTGTGCCAACCACATGCATTTCTAATAAACAACTGTAATTTGATAGGCATATGAATAAGGGACAAAACAGGCATCAAATTCATATGAAGTCTTAATATTTTTTTCTATTGTAAAAAATCCTTTACAGTGTTCTACTTTTATAAGGAAGAGTTTATTGGAACTAAACTTGAATAGCTAAAAATTATATAAATAATTATATTCAGCTTCTGTTATAATTATTAGCAGATCCAAACCTTCCTGAATGCCATGGGTCAGTAGTAATTAAATGGAAGAAGCCAAAAGGCAATTCTGCTCTACTAATTAATGCAGGCTAACTGTTTAATATTTGGGGTTGGGGGGCACTATAAGACCAAGCTTATCAGACATCTGAGGAAAGCCTTTAACACAAGACTATACAAAATAAAATGAAAAAAACTACCTAGAAAAAAACAGAGGCTAGGTAAAGACAACATTAACAGAAAATTTCATGTTTCCAGCTGTTTTGAGAAAAGATTTATACCACCTGTAGCAAGTCTGTGATTCAATTAATGTTAAGTACATAGAAAACTAAGCAACTAAGCAAACAAACAAAAAAAGTAAGTAAGCAGTATTTAAAACCATTTATTCCAAAGAATAAAAAAAAATTGGGCAGGAAAGGAAATTTAGTTTATACCATGGATCAGATGTGAATAGCATTTACAGAGTCATAACAATGTAAAGAGTACATACCAAAATTAAGATATAGCAATATTCAGAACATGAGGGATGGAAAGGATGTTTGGGTGTAGTAGGGGATGCAGGAGGAAAAAAGCTAATTCTTCCTCTTTCATAAAAGGAAGTCACAGATGGTACCTAAACCTAAAAAACAAAAAACGAACCCAAGAAAAAGCAATACAAGCATTTTGTTTAGAAATAGAGTTAAAAATATCAAACAAATCAGCTGAAAGTGTTAAAAGTAGTTGCCCATGGGGAGAAGCAGGGCATAGGCTCAGAGGGCAAGTTATTGGCACAAAGTTTGTAGAAATATTTTACTCTTTAGCTACGTGTGTCTGTAACTTTGATGGAAATGAAATTAAAAAAAAAAAAAAAAAAAATCAACTTCTCAAGCAATAGGGAAAATAGGAAAAAGATAAATTTCTTTTTAGCTTAAATTGGTCAGAGCTATGAGTAGTCTGTTAGGCATATTAGTGCTTTACTTAATGCAATTTCATTTCTTTATTTTTAGGGCCACAGAGAGTAAAGCTTGAGTTGTAAAATGTTGCTGAAGTTGCTAGGCTAAAAGTAATAAAATAAAGTGACTCAAGATGATATAGCAAGTTACTAAAAGGGCTGAAAGTTCTTATGAGTTGTTCTTAATCTTTTTTCTCAAATTACCTATTGTTCGGAATTGCATGGGTCATTATGTAGAGAGACCTGAAATACTAGTTACTTAAATATGAAGTCTGGAGCTAGTTAGTCCTCGTCTACAGTGGTGGCTCCTTGATTTTTTCTGGGACTGACGTTCTTTATTCTACCACAGAACATTTTTCTTATTGTTGGCCGAAGAGTTTCTTTTCTTTAAACTTAAAAACTAGTTGATAAATTTAAGTGTCCAGCTGTGAAGGAAGTGCCACACTTTAAAATTGCTGACAATTTATTTTCTTTGTCTTTTAGTTCATCTTGTTGATATCTGGAACATGATTGAAGCCTTCCGAGACAATGGCCTTAACACACTGGACTACACCACCGAGATCAGTGTGTCCCGCCTCGAAACTGTCATCTCCTCCATCTACTATCAGTTGAACAAGCGCCTTCCTTCTACTCACCAAATCAGTGTGGAACAGTCTATCAGCCTCCTCCTCAACTTCATGATCGCTGCGTATGACAGGCTAGTACCTTACATGCTGGCTTCATTCCAAGAATGCCTGGCGGGCGCGACGCTGTCACGAAAAAAGACAAAAAAAGGAAAAAAAAAAAAAAGAGGTAGGCAGAAGTCTATTCAGGTAAAGGCACGGAGACATGATAATGTACAAAACATCTGAGGATCAGCAAAGAAGGAGTTAAGAGGGCTAAAACTTCTAACTGGCACACAGGAATCAAAGTAAGAGAAGAGGATGAAAAGAAAGATCACAGGGGTCCTATACATAAAACCAGAAAGTCTGGGCTCCACCCTAGCCTAAGTTCCAAACAGTGGTTTACAAAGGCCTAGAAGCTGTGCAAAGTGTTCCAGGAATTCACACTGCCTTTTATTAATAAATAGGCAAGCTTATTTTTTCTTTTAAAAAAGAACAAATTAATAGACTATATATATATCAAATGAGAGGCACAGCTTAGCAGAAATCAAGTGATTGTACACAAGATTCAAATCACTCAGCTGATTAATCACAGAATACCCAAAATTGATTGTTTCAGTTTAAAATTGTTTTTATTCTTGGTTGTATACTGTTTAATGTTCATCAACATTTGACTATTGCTTAAAATCAGAAAGTATAAAAGCCATGGATTTTGAAGAACATACTCATGAATTAGTAGGAAAAAAGTATTTTGATAAATTCTCCTCAAAATGATCTTCACTACAATTCTCAATATACATTCACCTAAGAAAAATTCTTTTATAGCAACTTCAAAAACCAAAGATAAAAAATCAAGCAAAAGTTTATCAAACTGTGCTTTGCATTCATTTTGGCAATTCACACCTACAATGTGTTATGTGCAGAGAAGCAATTATAAAAAAGTTCTTATATAAAAACATCATCCATATTCCCACTGATCCAAAAATAACAGCTGACACACAATAAGTAATCAATAAATATTTATTGAATTAATGACACCAAGGGATGAAATGAGCACAGGCTTAGATGCTGCCCTTTATTTCAAAAGTGAGATGCATGTCTACTACCCTACCCTGATGAAAACTTATTTTCTATTAACCTATCACACTCAGTTTTTTAAAATCTCATTTCAAACTATACCAACACTTCACAGGAAGGGGTTACTTCTAATTTGGATAATAAGAGAAGGTGGCATAGAAGACAGAATTTAGTCTGAGAGAAGAGAAAGCACATTCCAGGCAGAAAAGCAAACAGTATAAACGAAGGAGCTAAAACGAAATGTTATTTGGGCAATCACAGTATTGGCTGGAATGTGGGAACACATGAAGAGGAAGAGTGAGAAGAGGCTGGAAAATTTGGCTGTGGCTAGAGCTAAGTCAACAGTTTGAGGTTTATTCTATAGGAAATAATATCACTTTCAAGGTTATTTAAACATGGAATATTCAAGAAGGTAATTAGAAGAAGTATCTGGCAGCAATAGATAGGATGGGTAAAAGAGTATATATGCATTTTCAATGCATGTATCACTTAATTATCTTCCTTTTAGAATCTAGAACTGCAATATTTTAGTATTTCCTCCAGCAAGCTATCAAAATTTCAATTCCCTTATAATATAAATTAAATGGTATGCTAAGTTCAAAATAATGCAACTAAGCCTGCTTATGAACTTTTAACTAAAAGCACATATAGAATCTTTAAAACATCATGAAACGGTTTTAGCATCTCTAATGTAAGCCTGGAAACAGGTTCAGATTTGCAAAGCCATCCCTGAAACTGTGGTCTAATCAAAAGCTGTACCTGGGAAATGTTTTTATCAAGATCATTCTAGACTTGGTCAACTAAGTGAGAGGTTCCAACTGTCTCATGACTATTGTAAACAACCTTGCCAACTGACACAAATAAGACAACTCTCAAAAAATTCTAAATCTTCTGCTCTCATGACCCCTGGTGGGCATTAAAAAAATAAAAAGCACTTAAATTTTAGATTCACAAAAGTCTTTAAAAATAGAAAAGACAAATTATATGACTAGTAAACAAATACATACGGTTTTGATAACACATGGCAATTGTATTCATTCATAATCTAAGAAAGAGAAAACAGAGAAGAGTGCTTCTAAACTTACCTGCTAGGTTTTTTAGGGAATCTAGCGTTGGAAGAATAGGGGGTGATCTTCTCTGGAGAAAAAAGATGACTATCATTGTAAGGGAGAAATTTGTAATCCAAGCACCAGGAATGCTACTCGTTAACGAATGTGCTCGAGCCCAGCAACGTACAGTAAACACCAAGGCTCTTACTCTTGAGTCCAGGGCACCATATATATAAAGGAGTTCAGAACTTTTCAGAGCAATCCTTTAAAAAAGAAAAGGAAAAGAATTTTCACAACCCAAAAATATGATCTAAGGGCAAACAAAATAAAACAGAAACCTGGAAACATATCTAAGTATCTTACTACATCTGCGTGTATTCAGAATGCCACAATCAGATAATCAAAAGCATTATTTATTTGAAATATGAAATTTAATGTGAATGGCTGAATATCAAATTTGCATTGCCATTAAAACATGTTAAAATATTGACAATCACAATGAAGTTCTAAAACTTAAAATTTTTAACCAAAGTTCCCAAACATGATTTAAGTAAGTCTAACACACAAGGGCTCTTTATAACTATCAATAAAGACACAAATCCATTTGTTAGTGAGTCTTTGCTCCTCAGTTTCACACCTTGGTTATCCAGTCCTTTGGCAGACAAGGTAGCCTAAACATAGGGGAAAACATTCTACTCATCTTGTCAAGAAAGTATTTAGTCTTAAAATTCTTATAGTGTGTAAAACAGCCAAAATTACTTAAGCCTAACAGTTATAGAAATCAAAACCCTCTGAAGATAAATTGCCTGTTAAGAAATCAAACTTCAAAATCTAGTTTCAATAAGTTTCCTGGTCAAAATGTAAATTCAAAGAATTATTAATCAGAAGTATTTTAAAATTAATTTCCTACTGATCAAAATGTGTCTCGTAATTTCTCAAAGAACCGACAGAGGGCACAAAATTGTTTAATAATATCAACTGTCTCACCACCATGGCTTAAACACCCTGTGTTTAAAGAGAATACAAGATATGGCAAATTAGAAAATCATGTTAATTGTTTTATATATGTAAATAAAGCTAAATGAAGCTGAAAAATAAATATCAAATAGTGCAAGGTACCTGATATAAAGAAACATTGCGGGCCGGCCCGGTGGCGCACTGGATAGTGCACCGCTTGGGAAGCGCGGCGGCGCTCCCGTCCGAGGGTTCGGATCCCACATACAGACCGGCTCCCGCTCACTGGCTGAGCGAGGCGTGGGAGCAACACCGAGGCTTGCGATCCCATTGCCGGTCCCCGGTCCGGTACGGGGGCAACACTGAGGGTTGCGATCCGTTGCCGGACACGGAAAAAAGACAAAAGACAAAAAAAAATAAAAAAAAAATAAATAAATAAAGAAACATTGCAAGATTACAAAAACCTGAAGGAAAGCATGCTAAAACAAATTCTTAATCACCTGTCCCAACAAGACAAAATAACACTATTACAAAGTGTCATTTTGCCCTATTTTACATACTATAATAAAAATATAATAATAACAGAATGTGTAATATATATTTTTATTTTTATATTAAAATTTGGAAAGAAATCACAAAGACTTGAGAAATTCAGTAGTAACTTAGGATTGGCTTGTTAGTGAAACTTGAGTTTAATCAAAATTACTCTAGATTCTGAATCTATTTTTTTTTTTTTTTTTTTTTTTTTGTCCTTTTTCATGACCAGCAACGGGATCGCAACCCTCGGTGTTGCGCCTGCACTGCGCTCAACCAGTGAGCGGACCGGTCTCTATATGGGATCCGAACCCTCGGCGGGAGCGCCGCCATGCTTCCCAAGCGGTGCACTGTAGCAGTGCGCCACCGGGCCGGCCCCCTGAATCT
>NW_007729956.1:99528-118576 GCF_000696425.1 Galeopterus variegatus | reverse complement strand
ATTTTGCCCTATTTTACATACTATAATAAAAATATAATAATAACAGAATGTGTAATATATATTTTTATTTTTATATTAAAATTTGGAAAGAAATCACAAAGACTTGAGAAATTCAGTAGTAACTTAGGATTGGCTTGTTAGTGAAACTTGAGTTTAATCAAAATTACTCTAGATTCTGAATTTATTTTTTTTTTTTTTTTTGTCTTTTTGTCCTTTTTCATGACCGGCAACGGATCGCAACCCTCAGTGTTGCCCCCGTACCAGACCGGGGACCGGCAACGGGATCGCAACCCTCGGTGTTGCCCCCGCTCCTCGCTCAGCCAGTGAGCGGCCGGTCTGTATGTGGGATCCGAACCCTCGGCGGGAGCGCCGCCATGCTTCCCAAGCGGTGCACTGTAGCAGTGCGCCACCGGGCCGGCCCCCTGAATCTATTTTTAGTTATGATTATTTACCTAACATAATATAATGAAATCAAACTCATACAGTGAGAATACTAGAGTTAAGAAATAAAATCCTTAATTGAGATGTTCTCCCTATTGTGAACCCAAGAAAAGTAATAAGAATATAAAAGAACTTGTCATTCCCATCCCATTTTTTTTTTTAATCAAACAGGTCAGTATGAATAATACAATGTAAATATGCTAAAAAAAAAACCATACAGTCTTAAGCTGTTCAGACCACTTTCTGACCTAAGCAAAGACCACATTTGTTTAGTACACAAGTTGACTACACATGGAGGCAATTCAGAGGTCAAATTCAAGTTGCTACTTTATTTTCTAAGTATATTTAGAAGACTTATACTCTAAATAGGTACTTTTCACACTATCAGACTATACAAGTAAGAACAAAGAGATACAGTCTCTCAGAAGACCTTAGGTGTGTTAACAGTTTAACACAATATCCTAACAATTAGTTTGGGAACACCAAATTATGAATAGGTATAATATAAAAGAAAGGATTTCCTACTTTTCAATCTTAGTGTTCAAATTTTTTTAAAAAATTACTATAGAGCATGTCTACAAGAGTCCAAAGCCACTGCTTCTGTGCAAAAAAGCTAAGCTCATATTTTGTAATACTCACATTAAAAAGATAAACTTAATAGATCATACCTATTGTTGGTAGTCAAATCACATTGAAATCCAGAGGCATGGTGGGAGAACCTCACGAGTGGACACCGAGCATTTAGAATTTTTTGTACGCCCACACAACCAGGGCCAAAGTGGTCAAGGCATTCCCCTATCACAGACAGGATCTTCTGAGTTGCAATTCTTCCTGAAGGAATATTTTTCACTTGAAATTCCATCAGAAAATTTCCTGCAGTCTGAATAATAAAAACATTTGTAAATAGGAGCTTTTTAGAAAAAGCAATTTCTTAATTAACTTTTTAAAAAGTTAATTTTGAATAATTTAAATAATTTCTCTAAATAATTTCTGGCAAAACAAAACAAAACAAAACAAAAACAACACCCACAAAATAAAAATTCTTCATGCAATCACAGCCAAAAACAGAGAAAAGATCCTCAGTTGCCTTTTGTTTCTCCAGAATATAAAGTACTAACTTGAAAAATCACCGGCTTTTTATAATTAACATATGTACCACAGTACATTATATATCAAAAAGTAATATTATACATAGAACCATTTCTTCTCTAAATTCAGTGCACATTCATGTTTGCCCTTTCCTAGTTAGCCATTACATTTTAATAGATGCCCGAAACCCACAATAGTAAAGAAATACAGGCATAAAAACAGCGAATCAATGTCGAAATTTAATGTTTAATAAAACGAACTCTGCAAATTACTGGAGGAAAATTCCTATTCAACAAATGAGTCAAGAGGCCATCAAAAAAAACCCCAGATCCCTAGTTCAGTCCTAAAACTGAATTAAATTCAACATGGATCAAAGACTTAAATGTAAAAAGTACTAGAAGACAACAAGTGAATGTTTTTACAATCTTAAGAGTAGTGAAGGGTTATCTGAGCATGACACAAAATTACGGAAGACATAAAAGAAAAAATATGATTTCAAGAAAATTAAAATCATATTAAGGCAAAGTATACATTCACTAATAAACAAAAGACAAAGCAAAACAGTAACATGTCACACAAGGGGCTAATTTATGAAAGGTTTACACAAACGAAAGGGAGGGAAAACCACCCAATTTTAAAGTCTTTAGGCAAAAATCAAGACTTGAAGAAGAAATTAACAGAAGAAATAAAAATGGCTAAGAACATGGTAAAAGATGCTCACGTTTTCTAGAAAATAAAAAAAATTAAAACAGCATGAGATTTTTCATTTATTATTAATCTGGCAAAGATAAACAGGCTGATTACCAGCATTGGTACATAAAGGAAAATGTGTATACACTGTAGGTGGGAGTATACACTGGAACATGTTTCCTGTAGAACTTATCGATATCTATTGAAAATTTAAATGTACAATACTTTAACTATTAAAATCCTAGGAAATTATCTCAAAGGAAATACTTGCATAAATAAGCCTATTTACAAGACGTTCACTCGTGCAGCATTATTCGTGTGGTAGACATCTTTTGGGAAGTCTACCCAGCTTAATAAGGTTCTCTACCCTCAACAACCCCTCTTCTAGAACTATTCTTCCAAAAAGGATTAGGGCCCCAACACCAATGTTTATCATGGAAATCTACTCCCTTCCTCCCAGCTGAGTAGACCAGGCATGAAGAGCTAATCTAAGCACTGTAGGAGTATAACATACGTTCATCCAAAGATCTCTACTGGGAACTGGAACTAAGGTTCAGAGGCAACCATGTGGCTGAAATATGTAATTCAGAAGCTTTGGGGCAGGCATACCTACAACACAGCACGAAAAGGTAAAGAAAAACAACGGGGTGGGGAGGGAGAAGTGAAGGGGGAGAGAAAGAGATAAATGAAGCAAATATGTAGAGAGAAACAGAACACTTCCTGGGTTCTTGATGGTTTACACTTCTTTCTAGTCCTTTCCTAAGACTCTGCCACATTTCTGACCCTGGGGTTCTATGAGGCCTACTCTACTTCTTTATTTTGCTTAAGCTAGTTTGCGACGGTTTCTGTTACATACAACCAAAAAATATTAACTAATATACTTGGCAATAAAGAGGGTAAAAAAGATATCACTCTAAACTGTCTAACCAATGGAGAATTGGTAAGTAAATTATGGTACATTCATTCAACAGAATATTCTGCAGCCATTGAAAGGGATGCAGTAGATTGAACTGCCAAGACACTATTAATGAAAAAAAAATCAAATTATAATTTATATAGATTAAGATATAATCTGTAATTAAATTTTGTTTAAATAAAGCATTTATCTATGCAAAGGAAGAAAATCCAGAATAAAATACATTACTTTATTCACAGTAGTTACCTGTGGAGGTGATGGGACCATCAGAGATATTTTTATTATATATTTCGGTATCTATTTCTTTATAATCACAAAAAGTTGACAACATAAAATACAAATACTATGTATATAAACAATCCTGACAAATAAACATGTTATATCTTCTCTATTTACTGTCTTCTAGATAGATTTCTATTTACTAGGATACTTTTGTATCAAAGGAAATAAAAAATGGATTTCCTTTAAAAACATTCAAAAGTTTCAAGACTCTAGGTTAGCCATTTTGTTATAATATATCTTTATAACTTTTCTGTTTCCCTAGTCCATTATATTTTAAAATACAAACACACAGAAATTTACAGGGAAAGTAGAAATACAAATAAGAGCAAGCAAAAAATAAAGTATGAAGCTTCTTAACAGGAAAGCAAAGACAGATTACCATCTTTTACCAAGATTAAACAGGACCACAAGAAAAAAACAGGTTTAGGGTCAAATGATCTCAGGATGGCAAAACAATGTCAACTGGGAGAATAGTATCAGACATATACATTTACTTATCTTGCATATTAAGTATGCCAGGCACTATGTTCAATATTGCGAGATAAGTAAATGAAAAGACATGGTTCCTGCCCTGCCCAAGCCTATGATATAGTGGTAGATATATAGCTCGACCACTAAATAAACATGATACAGAAAGAATTTGGAGACAGACAGAAACACCAGCAAGACACAACAAAATAGGAGTAATTAATTTTGACTAGAGTGGAGGGAAAAGAAAAAGCAAGGATGGCTTCAAGAAAATGGAGCCAGAACTAGACCTTGAAAGCTGCAAAAGAACGATAGTCAGGAAATGGAGGGAAAGGGCACTCCTGACAGAAGGGATAGAACAACTGTTTGATCATGATGATATTCTCAAAGTACCTTATAATTCTGGAAATGTTAACTAAATAATGTGGTTGGAAAACTGGGTGTGTAAAAAATATAAAATGAGAAATGACTAAAATTTAAGAGACAGATCATTTCAATACTATACTAAAGAGAAGATCCATTCTAACTTTGAGAGAAAATCCAAACTGTTTTAAGATAACTCCAGCACAAACTGACAGTTGGAATAATACCCATGACATAAGGAATAAGAAGTGGAAAACAGGATGTTGGTACAATAACCTAAGAGAGAGTTTATAAAGGACTGTGTGACCACAGGTACAAGAGATAACTTAGTCAGAAGCAGAATTAAAAGATGGCAAATGTTAGCAAAGCTAAAATGCCACTAATTAACATGTGAAATATTTAAGAACTTAGAGAAAACACTTACAGGGAGATGGAAGTAGGGTAATGGAAGTAAGTTTTGTTTTTAAAACATTAAGTTTAAAGTGTTAACTGGACATCCACATAAAGATGGATTTCCGTTATTAGTTTAAAACATGTAAGAAAATACAGAGATATAAAAGCTTAACATTTTATTACAAACACAGCCTTTTCAAAGTTGTAATTAAATTAAATCATCTCTTATAAGTGGAATATATAATATCCAAACTGCAAGAGGAAAAGCGGGGGAAGGCAGGGAAAGGCAGGAATAAAGTAGGATTAATCCAATAAAAAGAGAAAAAGAAGAAAATGAAAAGCAAAGAAAAAACATAGAAAATAGGAAATAAAAAAATAAGTAGAAATGAGTCCAAAAATTATCGGTAATAACAATAAACATATTAAACTCAAAGACTCACAGATAGAAGTAAAATCATACTGCTATTTACAAAAGATACACCCAAAATATAACATACATGAAGGCTGAAAATAGAGAAATAGAAGATATGTGAGGCAAATAGTAAGTGGCCCTCTTAACAAATGAAATAGAATTTAAGGAAAAGCATTTACAGAGATGAAAAGGAACAATCCAATAAGAAGATATAATAATCATATACCTATATACCAATATGTAACTAATATAGCCTTTGAATAAAACAAAAATCAAAAGAATTTTAAGGAGAAATTAACAAAACCAAAAATCAGGAGATTTAAAAATATTTCAGTAACTAGATTGCACAGATAAAAAAATTAGTTAAGATATAGGTAATATGGATAACACAATAAGCAACCTGACCTAACCAAAAAACTTCTCAACCCATGAAAAGAATAACAACTTTATTGCATATACAGAATATTCATAAAACATGATCACATATTAGACCAATACAAAGGACTTTATAATTCCAAAGAATCAATAGCAAACAGACCTTATTCTTTAACCACAATATTTATTAAGTTTAGAAATTAACAGTTATGATTTTATTAAGTCCAAAGACTTCCCTTTTCTAATTTCTTAACTTTAAATGACTATAGTGGTCTAAAGAAATATAATTACCTTAACAGCACTGAGTTTTCCAATTTCATCTAGATCCAAAAACATGTCCAAATCACATCCTAATTTCCCAAAAGTGTTCACTGAGGAGCCAAAGGGTCTGACTGTACAGTCCGGAAAATACGCAGCTGCTATGTCTTCAACGAGAGAACAGGTGAGATAGCGGAGCTTAGTGTTTTCCTCTGTTAGCTGGAATTCCTTCAGGAGACTGTTCAGCTGATCATCTATCTAGCTGGCCAAAACAAAAACAAAAAAACATAGAAAGTGGTCAGGTCATAAAAAAATAATTGTCATTTTACTTCTAAAGATTTGATAGTTTTCAAGACCTACCTTAAAAAATGCAACTTTTTTTTCTTCAGCCTTAAAAGTAGATTTTTAAAAGTATTCTTTAAAAAGCACTAAGAAATAACACTAGCAAAAGGCATTGTTTGGGGAAAATGCTAGTAGTCAAGTGCTCCAGAACAGGTCAAAACAACCACAAAGCTAGACATTCTAAATTCAGGGGTAGAGGAGACTGATGTTCAAAGACAAGAAACACTAGAAATAAACAGTGACTCAAATAAAGGCCCAAGATCTCTCAGTTTCTTAGAATAATAATCCTGTATATCCACCAGAAGACTGGTGTTAAAGTGATCACATTTTGAAACTGTGTACTAGAATTCAGTATTTAAAGTAAAAAATCAAAGCATCAAATGCCATTATTTAAAAACAATATCAAAAATAACTGAACTAAGCATTCAACTCAAAAAAATAAATAAAAGTAAAGGAAATGTATAAGGTTAGAAGCAAAAATTTTTTAAATTAGAAAATCAAACCAAAAAAATAGTATTTTTATAAATAGAACCATGAAGTGATTCTTTGAAAAGATTACTATACTATCTAAACATTTGACAAGCCTGAGTAAGAAAAACCAAGACAAATACAAACAATATTAGGACAGAGAAAAGAGATAAAACCAGAAATAAGATTTTTAAAAATTTATAGAATATCACGTACAGTTTTATGTCATGTGGAAAAGAGAAAAGAAACCTGAATCATCCAAAAAGGCCAAAAACTTTGGAAGAATGTGGTTACCTCTGAGGAGTACAAATGCGGCATGAGGGTGCAGGGAGTACAGAAGGATTGCTTTCAGTTTTCATTCGACATATTTTGTAGTTTTGAGTTTTTAAAGCAATCCCATTTATTAAGAGATATCAAAACTACTAAAATAAAAATAGTAATAAAAATAGTAGCAAAACAAATGAACTAACGTATTTTTAAAATTCACCTTGACTAAGTAGGGTTTATACTGTGAGCACAAGAATTGCTTGATATAGGGAAATCTACGATTGTAATTCACCACATTAAAAGAAATGAGAAAAACCATATGATAATCTCGAGATCATATGACAGTTGTCAAGATAATCTCAAATGTCAAAACTCAACATCTACCTGACGAAATTCTTAGAAAGCTAAGAACAGAAGAAAACTTTCCTTCACAATGTTGTGCATCTATCACCACCATCAATCTCCATAACTCTTTTTATCTTGTGAACCTGAAGCTCTCTACCCATTAAATAATGTAGCTTGAATATTTTATAAGAAATTTTACAATATATAAAATAATGGCATACATATTTTTAAAAGTAATCTGTAAACTTACACTTTCTGCACAACGAAGTAATTCAAAAATCTTCTTGCTTGAGGGAGGCAACTGATTACTACACTGTATATGTGACTGTTGAGAAGTCTGGTTTGATGGATTCTTCAACTTTAAATTGAAGTAACGTGATCTGAATGGAATCACAGCTTCCGTGCTCATGCTTGGAGTATGAGCCCCATTTTGCAGTGAGTCTACACTTTCCTTTTGGCAAAATTCTACGACAGCATAGAGACCCTATACCAAAAACATAAGAAAAAAATACATTTCACAATGATATATTTAACATAGCATTTTAGTTCAGATTCCAAAACACTTGTCATTGCTATAAAATATTACTTTTTTAAATTTATAAACTAATGTTAGTCAAGAGAAGCTGAGAAGAATGCCGAAATAGAAAAATAAAAGGCTATTTTAGTTCAGATTCCAAAACACTTGTCATTGCTATAAAATATTACTTTTTTAATTTTATAAACTAATGTTAGTCAAGAGAAGCTGAGAAGAATGCCGAAATAGAAAAATAAAAGGCAAAACAAAGATCCCCTCCCACTGGTCTTCATACCTAACATAGCTAACACTATCTAAAGTATTCAAATAATGGAATCGTTCAGTAATAAATTACTTATAATTCTAAAACACCGCTATAAGAATTTCTATTGTCATATCCATAAAAAATTAAATTAAATTTAGATAAGTAAAGATGTAGGATATCAAAAGTGAATCTAACTTTACCATATTGCAAAAGGCAACAGCAAAAAACAAATAATGGAGACCTTTATCCTTCAAGAGCATGAACATTAAGTTAGATTGTTTTACAAATACTTACATAACTTTCATAGAAAAAATGATTATTAATAGGTCCATGTTGGGATAAATATTTGAGAAACTTTTTTTCACTGATTTTATTTGGGCAATGTATTAAAACAGTCCGCTGTGCCTGTTCTCGTCTTTCTTTTTGTACCTCAGAGAATCTCTTTTTTGGAGTCTTGTCTTCAGAGCCTATGAATGAAACAAAAATATTTCCACCATACATACAAACACACAAACAAAACTTAAAACATATTTTGATAAGGTATACAAAGATTTTATATATAACTAAAAACAACCTAAGTTGTAATTTCATATTTTTTCTTCTCTACTTTATAAGGGTTAAGCTACACATCTTTCAATGTTCATTTTACTGTTCTCCTGTAATTATCATTAAAACTGTACAGATTTTTGTTCTGATTTGTTATACTTGATGCATAGTGCTAAAAAAAAGGAAGAGTTCTACAAAATTTTAAAAGCAAAACCAGGAAAGTAAAATCACTCATTTAACACTTCCACAGATAAACACATATGAAACCTCTACAAACTGTAATGTTCCAAAAC
The DNA here is from genome assembly GCF_000696425.1 of Galeopterus variegatus. Lineage (NCBI taxonomy): Eukaryota > Metazoa > Chordata > Mammalia > Dermoptera > Cynocephalidae > Galeopterus > Galeopterus variegatus. Next base: position 109,849 of record NW_007729956.1, on the reverse strand, counting down.
CTAAAAGAAACTGAAAGCCTGAGTGCAACGAGACAATGAGTTCAGACATTCAACATATGGAAATAAGTTTATTAATGAGTTTTTCTCTGTCAAGAGCCTTGATCAGGCTCAAACAACTAACACCAAGTTGCCAACTACCATGTGCTCTGCATCACAAGGAAAACAATGATGTTAAAAGCTAGCTGCTACCCATGAAAAGCTCATGATAATTTTACTAAGGAAACAAAGGGTAATATTTTTTTCATTTAAAAACCATTCTAGGGTCTAGGGATTTCACAATCACACAGAATGAAGAAAGAGTTGTGACAGTCAAGAATTAAATATTAATAACCCAACAGCCACAAAGGCAAGATCAACAAATGAGCTAAGTACTCATATAAAGAAAAAAAATAACATTCAAATTCTAGGAAAATATAAAAGCCAAACACTGAATTTTAACTACTCACTTTTTTTTTTCCCCTGAAGACATTTAACTTAAATATCTTTAATATTTAACTTAACTTCTAGTTGAGTAGCTTAAAACGCTTCTTTTAACAGTCTGGAATGGTGGACTCTAGAGATTATAAACCATCAAGTCTGATATCAATACTCTTAACAAAATGCCACAGAGATTAAATAGAATAGAAAATGTAACTGATGTAGGGAAATCAGCAGAAGCTTTCAGCCTCATTTTCTTTCAAAAGGCTATAAAATTGATGAATCAAGGAAATATTCCAAACACACTATCTTAATTTCAGCAAACTCCAAGACATCCTCACAGACAAGACGGAAAAATATAGGATAATGGTAGGAGGAGTTGGATGAACCCTAAACTGTGCTCATTAGTATCAGCCTAGAGGCAATCTCTAATGGCACACCAGAGAACTTGGCCCTGACCTGCTCAACATTTTTAACAAGTGATCAAACGCATATTGAAAATCTTTCCTATTCTGGCTATTCTAGATGCTAAAAGTACATCTCTTTGTGTGCCCTCATCTCCATTCCAAATGCCAATTCTTTAACATCAGTCTCTCATTTCAGGCCTGCATCGCCATAATAACCTGACTCCTAGTCTCATTTATTCTAGTCATGTCCTTCTCAAGCCATCATTCACATTACTGCCAAAGTGATCTTCATAAAATGATCTTTTAAAAAAACTGCCTGAATCATCTCACCCCTTTTTCAGTTGTAATTATCACATATACATTCTTGTCTCTAATTTTTAATCTGAGGCTAGACTGATGTCCAACTGTTTGTTGTAAAAGACAAATAGGGTAAAATTTTATAAAGTAAAAGTATAAACCCTCCCTCAGTCTTCTTACCCTAATAATAGCCAATCATTAAGTTTGGTACTTATCTTTCCAGACATTTTCAAGTCTTATATAAACATATAAATTTGTACCCATAGATAAACATCTTTTACACAATTTAAGTTATTGAAACCATACTATACATTCTATTTTATAATATGATTTAAAAAATTTAATACGTTGGGGACATCTTTCCGTATCAGTAGATATATGTTTACCTTATTTTTTTTAATAATTGTGTAAATATTTTTGTATATGTACTTATCACAGTTTAGCCAATCCTCTACTGATAAATGTTTAGGTGGTTTACCAATTTTCACTATGACAAACAATATGCAGTATACAATGTCTTTGCACATTTATGCAAGTACATCCCTGTAGTTGGACTGCTGGGGAAGACCAGGGACTGAATTTGAGACTGAGATAGAGAAGTCTGACAAACAATGGAACAATGTGCTTGAGAATATGGGAGAGATAGAATCTAAAGCATTAACAGCTCTGACCTTGAACAACAGTAGTTGAGAATGATGTAGACATGACAAGAAGGAGACAAAAAGTTGAGGTAGTTTAAGTTTATTGCCTTACAAAATGCTTATCAAATCTATAAATGACAAGTTGGGAGGAAGAGCTAATAAGTGCTAATGACATTCAGATTTGCAATGGTCTTGATAATATGGTAAACGCAAACTAACAAAAAAATGACTGAATACTGTCCTGCATTCAGAATCACAAACAAAATACAGATACAAGCACATAATGAAGAAAAAAATTAACCTAACAGTAGTTCTACAAAAGATGCCCAGAAGTTTGATTTGATGAAAACTCAAAATGAATCAAAGGAATGTTTTCTAAGGTGAGGATAGGGAGAGAATACATAATACATAAAATGTCAGGCCTTATTAAAACAAATGTTTTTAAAAATCCAAATTCAAGGGGTAATAGCACTTCTTTGCTATTTACTCATCAGGCCACATATGGAATATATGCTCTGCTCTGGACATAATAGATATGAGTATATTAGTGAGCCAGAGAGTGTCCAGAGAAGAGTAACAAAATGTCTAGAAACTCTAACAGGGAATTACTATTGATAAGGTGGGGCTATACACCTGGAAAATAAACTAATGAGAACCTGAGAGCTGTTTTCAAATACAATATATAGCACATTCTCTTTGAGCGACACTTTTTAGTTTTCCAAACACTGTCATATATACACTTTCTTCTGAATCTCACAATAACCTTTAAAGATAAACAGGGCAGGTATCACTTCAGGTGAAAAAATTGCAAAGTCAAACATCTAATAAAGTTGGGTAGTCTCCTTAGAGTTTAGTTGTTATTTGGTTGCCTGGCGTCTGTTCCCCTACCTCCCTACCCGACCTTGTTCTATTAACAGCACACCCTGCTTGTAAAAAGTCACTCTATGTGGTTGTGGTGGAGCTGTCAATACAGTTACTCTACTCATCACACTTACCCCCTCCCCAATAGATAGGCCCAGAATTATCAGACTATTTTGGATACCTCCTGAGGTGGACTGAATGGTCCCCCAAAGTCATTAAAGCTTAATCCCCATTGTAACTATTGAGCTGGGAAATCCTATCATGGTAATTGAAAGGTAGGGACTTGAAAAGGTGATTAGATTCTGAGGACCATACCCTAATGAATGGATTAATAATGGCGGTCATGGACATGGTTCTGAGGGATTTAAAAAGACAACACATGCGAGTCTCTCTGCTCCATCATTTTCTGCCATGTGAGACCCCTGAATTCCTGTAAAGCCACCACCAAGAAGACCCTCACCAGATATGTTCCCTGGACTTTGGACTTCCCAGCCTTTGAAACTGTAAGCAATCAATTTTATTTTCTTACAAATTACCCAGTTCCAGGTATTTTGTTATAAGCAACAGAAAAGGACTAGTATACCTCCTCTTAGTCCAAAGGATGGGACATGTGATCGATCAAAAGCTCTTTCCTGAAATTTTTCAAATTCAGGTAAACGATTATTTTATTATTTCATTTGAAGAAAGCTGCAAGCATGTGAACATGGAGTTTCTGGCAGCCATCACCCTCACCCATCAATACCACCATGTAGAAAAGTCTGAGATTATGGGACCACTAAACACAAGCTAAGAGAAAAAACAATACCTCATAGTGGCCACATCAATCCAGTTGACCTTAAAGCAGCTATATATGTCTCTTTCCGAGTTTGGTTACATGGGTTGGTATATCCTCCCTTTTCTACTTAAACTAATCTGAGTTCATTTCTGTCACCTTCATCCGAAAGTCCTGAATAATACACTACATACCCTTATTCTCTTTCCAGTACACCTCTTTCCACTCCTCATATAAAGACTATGTCAAAACTAAGACTAACATGGAAATGGGAAATTAGTACATTTTAACTCATTACAAATATTTTCAACCATTAGAGCCTGAGCAAAAAAAGTAATTGGCTGATACATGAGACAGTGTGTTCCTTGTTACTAGAAATGTTTTGGCAATGAGTTCTCACAATGAGTGAAAAAATGAATTGGATATTCCTTCCAGTTATAAAATTACATGCTTCTAAGTGAGTATAAGGTAGTTCCCTTCTTCCCTTTTTAAAAATGGTAAGGAAATTCAAATGAAGATTGTTACTTGTTATGACCCACAAGATACTCTCAATATTTAGTCAGTTATACTGTCCTAATTATAAAAAATGAAATATTTCCTTAAAAAAAGAAAAAGAGCAAAGTTACAGTAAATGAAGAGTATAGACTTGGAATCAGAAATGGGTTTTATTCCTATCTTTGCCACTGAATAGTTAGGTAAGTTTGAACTAGTCACTTGGACTAACCTGTTTCCTCATCTATAAAATGGAGTAATAATAATTCCTTCTACAGCTACTCCACAGGGTTGTTTCATGTCTCAAAGAGCATCTGAAAATACTCTCTATTTAATACACTATACAAATGTTACATTACAATAGCTTTTGGGGAGGATTCCTTACTCAAATTTTCAAGGTTACTTAAATTGTCAACAGAAGCAGCTTTTACTAAATACAAACTAATCACTATTTCAACCAACTGTCATATAAAATAATATCTCTTATTCCCTGTCAATATGAGTCTTTCACAGAGTCTAATGAAGGCAGCAATTAATTTTAGGGGCGAATACTTTGTTTAGCATACTTTAGAACTGTTTCCGGAAATAACTTCATATCTTAAAACTATAGCTCCAAAGAATGGCAGAAATCAACACATTTGTTGGACAGCTTCACTCAAGGTCTAAATTAACGGAGCTACGTGGCCCTGCACAAGTTATTTATCTCTTTGAGCCTCTTTCTACTTTGTAAAATGAAGACACAGATACATTTCTTGCGAGATTGTTTTAAGAATTGTAAATACCATACACAAACTCTTGAGTCACAAGAGAGGTTCGATAACAGTGAGATTCTCATTACGCAAAGCATACAAATTTAGAACGTTCGCCTGTTCCAGTAGAGGCAATCTTTTACCAGATTGAGTTTCTCAAAATGGCCCAAAATATAAAGTAAGTTGCCGTGAATTTCCTGGGCAGAGCCCTACATCTGGGAGCCAGGAATACGGGTTATTCATCAGTCGACCTCCAGCAACAACCTATCGGTATCAAAATCAGATACATTTGTGAATGAAGAAGCAATGACTGATGTATGGCACTACTATTATTATTGGGAAAGCTATTTCGCCAAATTGTAAAATGCTAGCAAACTGTGTTCTTGGCCTGAACTTCACAGAGGCTTAAACTATTTCAGTACTGTACACAGAAGTAGCCCCAAAGAAGAAAACGTCACACACCCCACTTCCACCTCGGCAACGACGGCGGACCTAGGTCGGCCTAATGAGATCAGAGGACAGGGCTCATCCTCATCCTCTCGCCAAAGGTTCCACAGGCCACGCGTCCGCCCGCGATCGCAGTCTCTTCCCCCTTCCCTCGCCCGCTGTGGGACGGGGCTACTGAGCAAACCCAGGACGCGGCACTATCACCTGTCTCCGCGCTTCCCGAAGGCTGCTCTTCTCTCCTGGGGTCTGCGGCCACAGTTCCTGGGCAGCTGAGAAGCCTGAGGATAGGAAGCTGGACTCTACTTCTTCTCTGGACACATAGGGGCAAACGGGTCAACAGCCCCACGCCGCGAACCGCCATTGTCAGAGAAGCAGGCGGCCGAAGATGAAAGGTCAGCGGATTTCCGCGCATGCGCCCTGGGGCGAAGAGAATGGGAAGCCTAGAGGGTCAAACTAGGCGAAAGACGTTCGCTTATAGAAGAAATTGAGGTCAGAATGGAGATCCCTGAGCTTGCAGACGTGTTTTACTTCCAGTTTCCCACCGTTCTCTAAATGAGCGCTCTATTTCTATTTATTTACTATTTCTATTTCCTCTCTCAAATAGCGTCATGAAAGAAGAGCCAGAGAGCAGGGCCATGAGGAAGGAGCACTGAAATTACCTAAACTTTACACGAAAAATTCATTTAACGTGGCCTGAATTTAAGCGTTTGTATTTCTCATTCAAAACACAGTACTACTTACTTGTGAGGTAAGTAGTAATATTGCCATTTAACAGAGTTTAATTTACTTGCTACAGTTTATTCTCACTTTACAGAAGAGGAAACTGAATGAGGCTCAGAAGTCAGATCCCAAGTCTGATTTTCAACACAAAAGATGGGGGTGTTGGACACAAAAATTGATGCCACACTTATAGGTTTGTACGACTAGACAATAATTTATATGACTGGCTCGCTCTTGCATTCGTCCTTCTCGTTTTGTTTTGTTTTCCTCTCCTGCTCAATTTCTCCATGTTTCTAGGAAGTATTACCAATTGGAGTACATTCTTTCGTTACACTTCATAGAAGAGGAAAGTGTTAAACAATTTCTATAAATGCCTTTAGGAAAAATAACTAAACAAAACTTAAAAATCCAATGTAAATATAGCACCTAATTTCTAAAATGCATTGGATGCAGTGTACTTCAAATGATTCCAAAGCAAACCTAACTTCATAGTGTTTGTGTCATTATTTACAATAACGGACTGATTGAGGGGGAGGGGTAAAGTATTTGTGCACTGACCTCTGGGATAACTTAGAGTATAATAAATGATAACATTTAAAAAAAAATTATTAGGCACTGTTCTAAGTGCTTTACATATATTGATTCTTTTAATCCTTACAACAGCCCTGGGAGGTAGAAACCATTATTTGTCTCCATTTATTTGTGGGGAAATTAAGGCATAGATAAGTTAAATAGTAGTCCTAAAGTTTCACAACCAATCAGGGGCAGAGGTGGGAGTTAAACCTACCTTGTCTGGTACAGGGCTTCTTTTTCTTTCTTTTTTCTGTACCAGCTTTATTGAAATTTAATATCATATATCATACAATTCACCCCTTAGCATGTACTATTTAGTGGTTTTCGGTATAGTCACAGAGTTTTGCAACCATCACCATAATCGTTTTTGGAACATTTTTATCACCTCCAAAAGAAACTCTGTCCTTTAGCTATCACCCCATTCCCTGCCGCCCAAAGCAACCACTTATCTACTTTCTATCTTTATGGAATTGCCTGTGTTGGACATTTCATATAAATGGAAGTATACAATATGTAGTCTTTTGTGACAGGCTTCTTTCACTTAGCATAATGTTTTCAAATTTCATCCATGTTGTAGCATGTGTCAGTACTTCATTCCTCTCTACGGCCAAATAATATTCTGTCATATTGACATACCACATATGCTTATCCATTCTTCAGTTAATGGACATTTGGGTTGTTTCCACTTCATGCCTGTAATAAACAATGCTGCTATAAACATTTATTTACAAGTTTTTGTGTGCACATGTTTTCACTTCTCTTGGGTATACACCTAGGAGTGGAAGCACTGGATCGTATGTTAACTCACTTTAACATTTAGAAGAACTCCCGGGATATTTTCCAAAGTGATCTCATCATTTCCCTTCCCATCAGCAGTGTATGAAAGTTTTGATTTTTGCATATCTTTGCCAATACTTGTTATTTTCTGTATTGTTTTCATTTCTCTTTTTTGTTTTTTAATAATAGCCATTATACTGGGTGTGCAGTGTTATCCCTTGTTTTTTATTTGCATTTCCCTGATAAATGATGAGCATCTTTTCATGTGATTATTGGCCATTCGTGTATTCGCTCTGGAGAAATGTCTATTCAGATCCTTCGTCCTTTTTTTAATTGGATTGTCTTTTTATTATTGAGTTTTAAGGGTTCTTTATACATTACGGATACAATTCCCAAATCAGGTATATGATCTGAAAATATTTTATCCCAATCTGTGGGTTGTCTTCACTTTGTTGATGGTGTCCTTCAAAATATGTCCTTTTTTTAATTGGATTGTCTTTTTATTATTGAGTTTTAAGGGTTCTTTATACATTACGGATACAATTCCCAAATCAGGTATATGATTTGAAAATATTTTATCCCAATCTGTGGGTTGTCTTCACTTTGTTGATGGTGTCCTTCAAAATATAAATGTTAATTTTGGTGAAATGAAATTTATCTATTTTTTTTCTTTTGTTTCTTGTGCTTTTGGTGTCATATCTAAAAAAATACATTGCCTAACCCGATGTTGTGAAGATTTACCGCTATGTTTTCTTCTAAGATTTTTTATATCCTTAGCTTATACATTTAGGACTGTGATCTATTTCGAGTTAGTTTTTGTATGTGGTGTGAGGTAGGGGTACAGCTTCACTCTTTTGCATGTGGATATCAAATTGTCCCAGCACCATTTATTGAAAGGTTCTTTTCCCATTAAATGGTATTGGCACCCTTGTCAAAGTCAGTGACCAAAGACATAGACACCTGGGTGTATTTCTGGGATTCTCAATTCTATTTCATTGATCTATATGCCTATCCTTCTGCCAATACCACATTGTCCTGATAACTGTAGTTTTGTAGTAACTTCTTAAATTGGAAAATGTGAGTCCTCCAACTTTGTTCTTTTTCAAAATTGTTTTGGCTATTCAGAGTCCCTCATGATTCCACATGAATTTTAGAATAAATTTTGCACCTTAACTTTTTAATTTGGCAATATTCTTTGGAAATTTATCCACATTAGTATATAACATTTACCTCATTCTTTTAAAATGCAGCTTGTCAATTGCTTCAGAAAAGGCAGCTGGGATTTTGATAGATATTGTGCTGGATCTGTAGATCAGTTTCAGGAGTTATTAACAATATTAAGTCTGCCAAAACATGAACATGGGATTTCCTTTCATTTATTAATCTCTTTCAGCAATATCTTACTTACACTTTTATGATTATTTCTAAGTTTTTTATTCTTTGTGATACTATTGTAAATGGAATTATTTTCTCAATTTTGTTTTTGGATTGTTCATTACACATGTATAGAAATACAGTTAATTTCTATATACTGATCTTGTATGGTACAAACTTGCTGACTCATTTATTAGTTCTAATAATTTGTGGGGTTTTTTTGGTAGATTCTTTAGGATTTTCTATATACAAAATTATGTCATCTTCAGATAAAAATAGTTTTACTTCTTCCTGTTCAGTCTAGAAGCTTTTATTTTATTTTCTTGCCTAATTTCTCTGGCTAGAACCTCCAATAAAATGTTAAATAGAAATGGTGAGAATACACATCCTTGTATTGTTTCTGACCTTAGGGGTAAACCATTCAGCCTTTTACCATCATGTATGATGTTAGCTAAAGTGTTTTGTATATTCCCTTTACCAGGTTGAAGAAGTTCCTTTCTCTTTCTGTTTGTTAAGAATTTTTATCATGAAAGGGAGTTGGATTTTGTCCATTTTTTTCTGCATGTAGTGAGATGATCACATGGTCTTGTCCTTTATTCTTTTAGTATAGTGTATTATGCTGATTTATTTTCAGATGTTAAACCAACCTTGCATTTCTGGGATAAATCCTACTTGGTCATGATGTATGAACTTTTTATATGTTGCTGCATTCAGCTTATCAATATTTTTGTTATAACTTCTTAACTGGTTTACCACTCTCTACTATGTTCCTTACAGTCTATTCTCAGCACACTGGCTAAAGTCCTGTGATCATGACATATTTCTTTTCCAAACTTTCCAGGGGTTTCTTTCTCACTTCAAGGTAAAAGCTAAGCTCTTGTAAAGTCAACGTGAATAGGCCTCCCCCTTCCTCTTGAGCACATTTCCTGGTACTCTCTGTCTCATCTGCTCTGCTCTTGCTATACTGATCTCCCTGATATTGCTCAAACATCCAAGGAAATTACCACCTTGGGACATTGGTGCTTACTGTATTCTCTTCCTGGACAAGAATTCTCTCCCACATGGCCTACTGCCTTGCTTCCTTCAGGTCTCTGTTCAAACATTACCTTATAAGAGACCATTTTCTGATCACTCTATAAAATAGCAACCCTTTTACCCCCAAGCATGACATTGTATTCCCCATTCTCCTCACCTGCTCTTAGCAGGTTATTACCATAGCATGTATTACCGTTTCACACTCCATATATGTCTACATGTTTATTTATATTGTTCACTGTCTTTCCTCAAGTAGAATATAAGCTCAGATAAATTCATTTATCTATTTATTGGACAAATATTGTTCATTTATTATTATGGACAATGTTCTAGATTCTGGGGATACAACAATGAAAAAAAAAACAGATAAAATCCTTGCTCTTATGGAGTTTATCTTCTAGTGGGAGGGACATTCAATAAACAAAATACAAGTAAAATATGTAATACTCATTTGTCAGTGGTGATAAGTGCTACAGAGAAATTGATGCAAGGAATGTAGAGGTTGCCGGGAAGGAAATGGGGAGATATAGGTCGAAGGATACAAAATAGTAGATATGTAGGATGAGCTCGTCTAAAGGTCTAACATACAATATGAGGAATATATGTAATGAAACTGTATTATGGATTTTTTGTTAAGTAGATTTTAGCTACTCTTGTCACCAAAAAAAAAAGCAACTATGTGAGATGACAGATATGTTCATTTGTTTCACTATAATATCCACTTTACTGTCTATATGTATCCCATAACATCGTATTGTA
>NW_007729956.1:97661-99070 GCF_000696425.1 Galeopterus variegatus | reverse complement strand
AAAAAAAAAGCAACTATGTGAGATGACAGATATGTTCATTTGTTTCACTATAATATCCACTTTACTGTCTATATGTATCCCATAACATCGTATTGTAAACCTCTAATATACACAGTAAAATTTATTTAAGAAAAAAGAAAAGTAGAGGTCACTGATGTTCTTGATAAGAGCAGTTTTAATGGAGAATGGATATGAAAACATGATCGGAGTAGGTTCAAGTGCAAATGAGAGGAAAGAAATTAACAGAAACTGTAGAAAATTATTTTAGGGGTTTTATTTTATTAGAAAGGTGAATAGAGAAATAGGGTATGAAGAAACAGTATGTTTGTTCATCAAAGTGATTGGAGAGACATAGAAAATAGGTGTTCTGGGAGAGAGAAGAGAAAATTGCTGAGCTATGTCCTTGAGTAGTTCTTGCAAGGGGATGGAGTCTAATTCCCAGTGGAGGGACTGGAAGTGTAAGGACTACAACAGCCCCACCCTCCCTTATCCACAGTTTTGCTTTCCCAGTTTTGGTTACCCACGATTTTAGTTACCCAAGATCCACTGTGATCTGAAAATATTAAATGGAAAATCCCAGAAATAAACAAGTCATAGGTTTTAAATTGCTTGCTGTTCTAACTAGTGCGATAAAATCTCGTGCCGTCCTGCTCTGTCCCTCCTGGGACGTGACTCATCCCTTTTTCCAGTGTATCCATGCTGTAGATGCTACCAGCCTCTTAGTCACTTAGTAGCCATCTTGGTTACCAGATGGACTGTCCCAGTATCACAGTGCTTGTGTTCAAATAACCCTTATTTTATTTGATAACTGCCCCAAAGCGCAAAATAGTGATGGTGGCATATTGTCATGTTCATTCTATTTTATTATTACTTATTGTTGTTATCTTCTTACTGTGGCTAATATATAAATTATATATATATATATATATATATATATATATGGACATATATATATATATATATGGACATATATATATATATGGACATATATATATATATGGACATATATATATATATGAAAATAAGCGGGAGAATACTATTATGGATATGGAGTTGAGGTGGGTAGGTGGTATATTTGTTAAATGAATGAAAGACAGTCAATCATAATAGTAAAGAACTTGAGCTCCAGGAAATTCCACCTGGTGGCCTAGCTGCAGGGGACTTTCTCTGATCTCCTTTGAAAACAGAGTCCATTTTTGTATGAAGTATAGTCAACTGAGTGGTAGTTTAGACTGTTAAAGTTTGCATGATGGAAATGTTCTAAAATTGATTGTGGTGATGGTCGTACAATTCTGTGAATATACTAAAAGCCATTGACTTGTACAAGGACACTATAAATGGTGAATTTTGCAGTATGTGAATTATATCTCAATAAAGCTGTTTGACCAAAAAAAAAAAAAAAAAAAAAA
>NW_007729956.1:39132-97013 GCF_000696425.1 Galeopterus variegatus | reverse complement strand
AAAAAAAAAAAAAAAAAAAAAAAGAATATTAAAGTTTGGGTTCAAGTGCTGATTTCTTCTGATTTCCTGAAGACTGTTGCAACAATTATTTTACTTGGATTCACATATTAAATGTGCTCTAATAAGAAGCCTTTCAAATTCATGTCAACTTAAAATGCACATTCATCCCTTTTATACAACATCTCCACTTCTAGGAATTTACCCTATAGATAGACTTGCCGAAGTGTGCGATGCAGTACATAGAAGGATGTTCACTGCAGCATTATTTGTAATAGCAGAAAAATGGAAACGACTTAAACATAGGTGATTGGCTACATAAACTAGGGTAGAGACATATCATGGAACTCTCTTCTCCTATTCCAAAGAGTGATGTACCTTGTCTAGAGGGTACCTCCAGCATAGAAAGACTTAACATTTTTACTCAAAGCAATTCTTTATTTTATATATGTTTTATAACAAGCATGTATCGATATATTAATTTTGTCATTAAAAATATAGTTAAAATATATTTTAAATGAAAAATATAGTTTAAAAATTAAATTATATATAATTAAAAATTATTCTTCAAGGATAATGGTAATGTTTTATTTTTTAAACTGTGTGGTGGGAACACAGGGGTTCATTGTATTAGAATTCTTTTTACTGTACACATATTTATCAATACTGTTTTGTATCTGCTCAATATTTAATAAAGTTATGCCATGATATCCAATTATTTTCTTGTTAATGACTACTCTTTTGAAAAGGTTAGTGAAAATAAATTTCATTCAACGAGTTAAGAGTTCTGGTTAGCTGAGGTCAGTTCATTCAGGTTTCTCTACATTTATTAATAATTGCCCACATAGATTCTCTTCAACATAAGAAGAAAGAGCCAAACTTCCAGGTATTGCTGAATATTTGTTACAGATAGTAGGCTTAATTTATTGGTTTACAAAGCTTATCTGCTGTTATAGATTGTATTGGGTCCCCCCAAAAGAGCTATAGTGAAGTCCTAAGAAATGACCTTATTTGGAAATAGGGTCATTGCAGATGTAATTAGTTGAGATGAGGTCATACTGGAGTAGAGCGGGTCCCTAAGCCAATGGAACTGGTGTCCTTATAAGAAGAAGTGAAGACAGAGAAACACAGGGGAGCACCATGTGAAGACAAAGGAAGAGATTGGAGTTATGCAGCTACAAGCCAAAAAAAACTGAAGTTTGCTAGCAAACCACCAGAAGCTACAAAGAGACAAGGAAAAATTCCCCCATAGATTTCAGAGGGAACGTGGCCCTGATGACACCTTGATCTTAGACTTCTACCCTCCAGACCTTTGAGACAATATATTTCTATTGCTTTAAGCCACCCAGTTTGTGGTACTTTGTTAAAGCAGGCCTAGGAAATGAATACTTATAGATTACAAATATTATTTTGACATTAGACCATAATTATCAGTCAGATTCAGTACATTTCACACCACTAAGCCAATATACTCATTTTCTATTTGGGAGATCCTCTGAAATACAGCTCCATGAGTGACAACTCACTGCTTTTCTATGAACTGGACATGTATCAAGGGATACTCTCCAAGCTGTTAGCAGTGGCTGCTTCTGAGGAGGGAAATCAGGGGCTGAGGTGCATAGTAATAAGGAATGTTTAATTCACTGGATTTTTTAAAATAAAGAGAGAGTCTTTTATCATTAAAAAAAATTCTATGTAGGGCCGGCCCGGTGGCGCACTGGAGAGTGCGCTGCTTGGGAGTGCGGTGGCACTCCCGCTGAGGGTTCGGATCCCACATACAGACCGGTTCCCGCTCACTGGCTGAGCATGGTGCGGGCACAACACCGAGGGTTGCAATCCCGTTACCGGTCAGTAAAAAAGACAAAAAGGGGAAAAAAAAAATTCTATGTAGATTGGAAAGCCAATAGAAAAACAGAAAGCAAATTCCTGAATTGTGTTTATATTTCACTTGCCACTAAAAAATACTCATTTGGAGAAAAACTAGTGCTTAGATAAAATAGGAGCATGTCTGATTTGCCATAAGACTTGGGTGACTATATATTCAGGTTGTGCTCATGTAATTATTAATAGCACCCACTTTCATTCCAAAAGTGATGATAAATTATATAGTAACCTAACAAATTTTTAGATCCTATGTGTAAGATTGACATGATGTTCTCACTGGCTGAGCATGGTGCGGGCACAACACCGAGGGTTGCAATCCCGTTACCGGTCAGTAAAAAAGACAAAAAGGGGAAAAAAAATAATTCTATGTAGATTGGAAAGCCAATAGAAAAACAGAAAGCAAATTCCTGAATTGTGTTTATATTTCACTTGCCACTAAAAAATACTCATTTGGAGAAAAACTAGTCCTTAGATAAAATAGGAGCATGTCTGATTTGCCATAAGACTTGGGTGACTATATATTCAGGTTGTGCTCATGTAATTATTAATAGCACCCACTTTCATTCCAAAAGTGATGATAAATTATATAGTAACCTAACAAATTTTTAGATCCTAGTTTCCCATTTGAGTCACTAAGAAGGATTTTTATGTTTTTCAAAGCGAAACAAAACACAAGGGCTGAGAGCAGCTGAGCCTGCAGAGGGGCCAGGGCAAACTGTATTAGTAGAGGAAAGAAAACATACAATCACTACGAGTTTTGAAAGGCATAAGCTATCACAATCTTCCAAATTCCATGCAATTGTGTTTCGCTATCTTTAAAATCATGGAAATTTTGCATTCTCCACATTATTTATGTTTGTTGCAATATAAAAATAATGCTTTTCTTCACTTTTCAGTTACATTACTTCACTTTTCCCATCAAATGGTCTTTGAGTAAAATTGACAGTCCGATTCCCATGCCATCCTCCCATCCCCAACCGTGGGAGATTCCTGCCGTCTCATCTGAGATGCACAGCTCTAATGCTGGGGACTTCTTGATTTCCTTTGTCAAATGATTGAGTGCTCAATAAAAGGCCAAATGTTGTGACATCTAATAAGGAGAGACTCCTGTGGGTAAATTGCCCTTAGTAAGTGAAACAGTTGACCTTTCACAGCCTTTCAGTGCACATTAGGGAGGAAAGTCACAAACCTCTTTCACTGACTTTAGACTATAACATGTAGAAAGACTCACTTATATGTCAGGTAAGCAGAAATATATGTTTATATTAATCCCATCCATTCATTCATTGTTTGTCCAAAGAGCAAATCTCATAGCTCTATTTCTCTCGGCTTAGCCTAGCACCTTGAACAAGGGCAATCCCTAAGTATTAACTGAAGATCAGGCAATAGCATCAAGGAATAGTGTAAGGAGCACTGGCCTGGGAACCAGGAGACCTGAGTTCTAGTCCTACCTCTACCAGGAACCTACTAGCTGTCATTAAGAAAGAAATTAAACATCTTGCTTTTTGTCATTTTAGTCTGCTAAGCTGGAGGAAGAGGTAGAGAGGATCCTCTTTTTCCTCATAACACAAAGTAAGTATCAATTAACACATATTGATTAATATTGTGAGCAATTTGATGTTTGACACTGTGACTTCGTTTACAACATATTGAATTATAACAAAAATAAAAAATACTTATGCTGACATAGGCCCTGTATTCATAAGCTTGAAAACAATGCTGCCTTACCTACTCCCTTTCATTTCAACCTGTTTTGGTAATCATTTTCTTCCATTTACTTCCTTAAACAGACTTTTTATTGTAATTTCACATTTTTTAAAACTTAAAGAATGTGTTCACAGTCCATCAATTTGGAATTAAGATCATTCAGACAGAGATTAGACTAAAGTGTACCTTTTCATTCTTTGTGAAGCCAAGATTTACAAAATTAAAATGTAAATTATGTCTGAGTTTTTTTGAACTACTTGGTAAACAACCTTTTAAAAATGTCCTTCAGATAGTTTGGCAATACTTATCCAAATTACAAATGCATATAACCTTTGACCCAGAAATTAAACTTTGACTAATGTATTCTATAGATATACTTGCTTGATCTTGCAGCTGATTTCTTGTAGAAAGAGATGAGAACCCAAATGAATGAAGAGGCTCTTTACCGATCTGGAACTATCTTCAAGATACATTGTTAAAGTTGCTAAATGAAACAAACAAGGGGTAGGACACTATACACACACACACACACACACACACACACACACACACACACACCACACACACACACACACACACACACACACACACTTGCTTATATGTATACAAACTATCTGTGGAAGGAAACACAAAAATCTGACAGCCCTGGTTGACTTTGGAGAGGGTATTGAATGGCTGGATTTAAGACAAGAGTGTGAGGGGGATAGGCTACACCTTTTGTATCTTTTGAATTTTTAAACATATAGTATAATTCTACATTTTATTTTAAATATTTAAAATACTTAATTTAAAATGTAAAATGCCTTTAGATCTACAGTTTCCTTCAGGGAGATGACTCAAACACTTCAAACTCTTTAGATCTTCTATATAACTTTATTAATGATGTTATTATATAAATGTTTTAAAGTGGTCAAACTACATTTAAAAATCATGTAAAGATTTATAATTATATATTTTAAATTTATAATTCAAGCTGACCATTCACATCCATATGTTTGGGTTTCTATGACTTTGATGCTATAGTAATTTTTCAACCATTACTTGAAGCTCTGTAGTTCCAGATATTCGAATTCTTAAAAAAGTAAAAGCTTATTTTAAAATCATGTTTTCTTTTATTTAATCTTTATGAGTGGACTGTAGAAACCATGGAATTGTGTAAGATTGACATGATGTTCTCCGAAATAAAATTCATGAAATATTTATATTCATCATCTGACAAGCAATTTGTATAATGTATTCAATGTGCTCATTATATAATTACTTCTGGTTGCATTTCCAAACTCTGGGCATAATAACTTCTCCAGCAGTTCAAGCTAGAAGGCCTTTCACAAATTACATCGTGGGTATCAGCATGCCAATCCCAATCATGCACTAAAATTCAGTCTTAGAGTTTACCAGGAAATACAAGGTACAAATAAAATTGCCAGAGTGATTTCTCATGGTCATACGATGCAGAGAGATAGACTGTTCCTGTGATGTTTCCTTAGAAATGATTATGAAATGTTTCACCAATACATACATATATATTTATAACATATACTTGTATACGTGTACATATATAAGATCTAAATAAGATCATCATCTTTTAATATTTAAAGCAATCACTCAGATGCTTTAATATATACAGATTAGCAGGGTCTACTGTCTCTTTCTTGATGTCTGTCTGTCCCAGGTTATTCAAGAATCCCAGGCACAGGCTTCTGCCATCCAAATGGACAGTCCTGTCCTGTTAACAAACACCAAGAGAAAGGACTGATAAACGTGATCATTTCTGAAAATGCAGGCCTATTTTCTGCTGCTGCTATTTATATTATGGTCACACGGGGTCACTGTTGAAACAGTAGTTTCACGCAGTCCAATTCATCCTCGTGCAAACCTAGGACGAAGCCGTGCAGTGCTGCTGGTGTCCAAGTGTCCTAATAAAGATAGCTTACATTTATTTTGAATTTACTGTGTGCCAGTATTGTGTTACATCTAATTGCATATCTTATTTAAACATCACAATATACCTGCAAATGTTATTATTACCCCCATTTTGTGATGTAAACATTGAGAAAGCTTAAGTAACGTGACCAAGGTCACAGAGTCAGTGGTGATTCTAACTCAGGCTCGACTGGATTTCTCATCAGTGTGATTGTAAGTCCATCCCTTTAATCTGCTCACGCTTTCTGACCTAGTAATGCCACTACTGGGATCTATCCTAATTAGAGATGCACATAAAAGTTTACATGCAGGTATATTCAATGCCATATATTATAGCCGGAAAATTAGAAGCAACCTAAAAGTCCAACAAGAGAGGACTACTTAATTTATATATCTAGAGATTTGCATACTAATAGATTACATTTATTGGGTCACTAATATTAACCAGCCATGGTTCTAAACATTTTGTGTTTCTTGACTTGGTCAATCCCCATAAAACCTTAGGATATAGGTATTATTATCACATTTCATCTAGTCTAAGACATCAACATTATAAGACACTCCATTGTTTTATGCATCACTAAGAAAAATGCTGCCAATCAATCTAAGACACAGTGCTTTTTTATTGTTGATGGTGAGGCACGCTCTGATTTGAGAAATATGAAAATGTAAAAAAAAAAAGTTCATCTTAGAATTAATTGAACAAACCATTATCATCTTTTGTTTTATGGGTGAGGAAATTGAGTCATACAGAGATTCAATAACTTGCCCAAAGCCAAAAGGACTGTAATAAAAGGTACAATAGTAATTAAGGTAACCAACCAACAGTACCAACTTGTCTAATACTAAGGTCTCTCTCTCTCTGTAAAGGAAAAATAAGATATTTTAACAATAAAAGAAGCAAAACTACAAAAGACTCTTGAAGAAACAGTAATTCAGACACTTCAGAGCACATAGAGGGTTTTTGTACAGACCTCAAATCATGGGAAACACTTTTATTAGAACCCAAAGAACCTCTTCTATTCAGTAAATTAAACAAAACTCTGACCTAAAAGAGTCTGTTACTTGAAAGAGCTTCGAATCTTCTTCACTACCCCATGAGCTGGTTTATGTAAACAAGTAGAACTGACAACTTTTTTTCTTTTTTCTGTGATTTTTGTCTAAGTGACTACTGCTTTGGTAAACATGAAGATCAGTCAGATTTAAAGTTATGTGCTTGCAGGCAAATAAATGCTTTAAAATGTAAACATCTGCTTTTGGAATGTGACACCAGCATTCTTGCAGTTTGGCTTTGTGTATTCCAAACTAAGCTTTCTTTTTCTTTTTGGGAGACTAGGATTTTTAAATTTGGTCCAATGGCCAGATTCTTGCTTCAGAAGCACTTGATGAGCATACTAAAATATAGATTTATGGGCTGCATCCCCAGACTTATTTAATCAGAATATCTAGGGGTGGGATTCAAGAATCTGCATTTTTTACAATGTCTTAGGTATGCTAAAGCATAAGAACACTGTTGAAGACAATCACTACGTGTATGTGCATAATCCATGGAATTCTATATTTACTTATAATTTACTTTTCTGAAGAGGTTGTAACATCAGGAAAAACATCTCACCTAATCCAGTGATTGCTAGCATTCAACACTTTTTTTTTCAAAATTTTTTGACCAGTAAGGGGATGCAACCCTTGGCTCGGTGTCATTGTAACATCAGGAAAAACATCTCACCTAATCCAGTGATTGCTAGCATTCAACACTTTTTTTATTTTTTTTATTTTTTTTTATTTTTTTAATTTTTTGACCAGTAAGGGGATGCAACCCCTGGCTCGGTGTCGCCCGCACCGCGCTCAGCCAGTGAGCGCACCGGCCATCCTTATATAGGATCCGAACCTGCGGCGGGAGCGCCACTGTTCCCAAGCGCCGCACTCTCCCGAGTGCGCCACGGGGCCAGCCCAACACTTTTCTCCATGGAGGGCAAGTGAATTCTTTTTTGGTATGTCTGTTTACATATTAGTTTTTGACTTAGATTACAAAGAGTTTTATGAGTTCACTGCTACGTGATTTTTAATTGTGATCACATCTTTAATAATGGGTTATATGAACTTAGACCCCAACTAGCCCATGATCTCACACGTGTAGTCACCAGTACAGAATTACTCATTTCTATCCTTGCCACATTTAATACTTGCTCATATCTTATTTTCTCTAAAAAGGAAAGGAAGAAATAAAGAAAAGATTCTTGGAGGAGGCAAAATTGCTTTACCATGTTTCTGTCCTCCACAGGCTGTTGTCCCCTTTAACTGGCTCCCTTAGGAAATGCTATTACCAACAAGCAACTGTGAGACTGTCTTCTTGTGGGCAGAAGTGCCTGCCTGGGATTACAAGGCAGTGGTGGTTACAAGCAGCCTCAAGTTGGATGGGGACTGTCTCCTGGGGAACAGTCTGATCCCACTCCTTGGGATGAAACCCACATTTTCTCCCTGGGTCAAGCCACTTCTGATTGGTCTATGCAACCCATCTGGGTTAGGAAAAGAGAAGCCTGCCTGTAGAACCTCATAGCTAAAGGCTCAAAGACATTGGAAACTAGGCTTGTTCTTGTCTGTTCCAGTGCTCTAAAAACTTAGCACTCCCCAAGAACAAAAATAGGCCTTTAAATGAACATTTCTAAAATGACTGTTAAAATCGTAATAATGAGTTCAACTTTCAGGAGAGAACAGAACTGTGGTTACTACAGGTAGGAAAGAGGGAGGGAGGAAGGGATAGCAAGAAATTGGTTAATGGACACAAAACAGTTAGTTAGGAAAAATAAGTTCTATTGATGTGTAGTCAAGCTAGAAATCTGTTAGTTAACATAAATTTACTACATGTTATGAAATGACTAGAAGACAGAAGATCGAATGTCCTCAACACAAAGAAATGATTATGTTTTGTAATAATGAATATGCTAATTATCCTAATCTGATCATCACACATTGTACACAGGTATTGATATTCAACTCTGTACCCCACGAATATGTATTATCAATTACATTTAAAGAATAAATAAATAAAATAAAAAGACTGTTAAGATTTCCCTAAAGCCTCTGAGAACTATGTGGAACATTGCATAGTTTCTTAGTTGGGAATTTCCATAAAATGTCCTGTTTCTTATCAATTTCAGATATTTTTCCAAGAATTCAAGGGAGATTTGCAGTGGGATAATCCAGTTCACATGGCAAAAATGAAACCACTACCACATAGCATATGATGTAATAAAGTCAGTGTCATAAAAGAGGCAGTAAAGGAAACCGGAAGATTTGGTATCTTAAAAAAGAAAAACCACAGTGATATGGTTTCAGCCTGCTCAATTGATTACCCAGGTTTCTCCACACACTAACCTGGGGTTTCTGTTTCTAACTAGAGCCCCATTGTGTTGAGAGAAAAATCCAACCACCACCAAGCTCTCATCTATTTCCCATGAAAATGAAGAGGTTAAATTTTTTCACTCTATGTATGCCATTGTTTTCTATAATCTCTCACTTACTGTTTTCTACATTTAAACATTGAAATAGTAACCACATTTACTAAGTATCCTGGTTTCATAAATGAGGAAATTACAGCAAGGTTTAAGCACATCTTCCAAATCACACAGATAGTAAAAGGCAAAAAGAAAAAATAAAAGTTGGCATCTAAATGTTATGTAGTACTAAAACCCGTGTTCTTTCTTTTGCTCCTGACTTTCCATCAGGGAAAAAAAGATACAAATACCATGTAATTGATTGTATTTGAGTATGGTGTATTTATGGGAACTATATAGAGCAACATTTCTTTAGATTAATCTTTTCTGAAAGGAGCTACAAGTTATAGTAGTAATAGATGGGATTTGTGGGTGCTAAAAGCTGGCCTTTGAGTCTGATTCTGTTATTTGCTAGTAGTGTGACTCTAAGTCACCCCTAAACCTCAGCGTTATCATTTGTAAAGTGAAGATGTTGGATTAAATCACCTCTAAGACCATTGCTTACTTTGAGAATCTATCCACGTCAACTAACAACAAAATTGAAGCACAGATTTAAGTGACAAATAGCTGGTCATCCGCAGGGACTTTGGACTTATACCAGGTTGCTATAATCTACCACTGTATATTTATGTGAGGGTCACATCCTCAGAAAGGTCCTCTCTGACCACAGGAATGACAGTCCAGAAGAATCTCTCCATGTCCCCTTCACTTCCTTTACCTTGTTCATTTCCTTCTTGGCACTTGTCACAAGCTGTACTCTTATATGTATTTGTTTCCTTGTCCAGTGTCTTTCTCGCTCTCTATCCAAATAAGAAGAGAGAGCTCTCTGTAGGCTCTATGAAGGTTACTGAGTTTCATGCATGGCTGTTCCCCAGCACCTGGAACTGTGACTGGCATACATACTCAAGTATTTGTTGAATGAATGGGTGAGTGAGCAAGTTGTCTTTAAAATGGTGTATTGCTTACATTTTCTTCTCACTTGCAAAGTTAACTGCAGAAGCAGGTGCCAGAGATAAATGTAATATAAGCTTAATGTCTGTACATTAAAAAGAAAATCAGAATGATGTTTACTAAAATGTTGACAGCAGTTATCATTGATCCGAGTGTTGGGACAGGGGTAAATTTCATTATCTCTATTTTCCAGAATGTTTTTGCTGAACATGAATTATTTTGCAATAAGATTAAAGTTTTAAAAAAGTATAAATTCTTGATGTGTTCTCTAATTTGGTATTCTTCTGGGAGCAGTTAGGGCTATAACCTGTGCATTGGATTGGGAGGCATCTGAAGCTTTCCCACCTTTAATTAGCTGGAGCCAAGAAGATACATCTCATTATTTTAGTCCCTCCTCTCCAGGAGGTCTGTGCCCCCAGACTATGATCTGTGAATCTTGGATCTTGGGGAGCTGACTGGGCAGCAGTTCACTTAGCTGGAACCACCCATTGGAGCAAGCAAGGAAGTGGGGGCAACATGGTGTGATCTCATAGTAGGGCTTCAGGTGGAAGTGGGAGGGCTGGCCAGTGGCTTCATGGTCAACAGCAGCTGATGAGTAATGGGGGTGTATCTCCCACACCTATAGCAATCCCTGGAGCCTATTGATGTGTACAAGTGTCTCTTGAATGAGTGAGTGGCTTAGCACCTGCAAAGTCCAAGAACATAATAATCCAATGGCTAATATTTTCAAAGCAATAAAATTGGGTTAGAATTTTGGCTTTGTGTATTATCTGAGTAATCCTGGACAAGTTACTTATCTCTATATTTCAGATTCCTCAAATATAAAACAGTAACTTTCAGGGCAATTGTATTAGTGATAATAACTAAAATAAGTAATGTAAGTATCATGTTTTCGACAATATTTTAGCATAGTATGAATGCACGCAACATTGATTTTACTTTTCTCCTATTGTTAGAGATGTAGGTTGTTAACAGCTTTTGATGTTTTCCCTTATAAAAGAAACCATGGCTCTGTGAGTTTAAGTGACTCGCCAAAGGTCACATGGATAGAAAATGGGGAAACAGATTTGATTCCAAAAAGTACTTTTTTCCCTTGGCCAGTACTTCCCAGTAATATTCCCCTCACACTTTCTGAAATTCAGATTTCAGGGGCCCAAGCCTGCATCTATTGAATGGAAATTTTATAGATGATTCTTATGAGGCAAATTGGAAGCATTGATCCCCAAACCAAACCACCAACAGCATGGGGTTAAGATTCCGAGTAAAAGTGTCTCCCCTCCCACAGCTCCAGTGGACACACTCACTGTGCTCACGTGGGGCCATCCTAAGGCTACAGCCTGCCTCTCAGGACAGGTGACCGATGACTGACTCTCTCCTTCCCTTGGTTCTGCTGTCGAAATAGGAATGAAGCTGCAGTGACATCTCCACTAACAGGTTGAAGTCCATGGTCACCCTTCATTGTTAGACTTTGCTACCAGCTAGAAATAAGAGATACACAGATGTGTTATTAAATACTAGAAAAGGGAGGGTATGGTACAAAAATAAAACTTATAACCTAAAATGTGTCAAAAGCACAAGAAAACACAAACTATGCCCATAAGCAGTGTTTAACAACCAGCTCTCTGAAAATCCTGACCTGATTTGTGGCATTTGTGGATTATGTGATGCAATTACTCCCTCCATGACACGTTTCAAGCTGCCAGTGTGAGGCCACCGAATGCAAAAAAGAGAAGCAGAGTAACACATTGTTAGGTGATATTTCCCCCACACAGGTGTAATAGACATAAGTAACCTCAAAGAGCCTAAGTAATAGTAAAATATAATAAAATCATCAGGAAGTGGTGAGTTTTTAGTATTTATTACCTTTGTCTTCAATATATGTTTTAGTTACTTGTAGTTTTCTGTAATTTTATTTATAAATGATGGCTATGTTTAACAACCGGCTAATAGTAAAATATAATAAAATCATCAGGAAGTGGTGAGTTTTTAGTATTTATTACCTTTGTCCTCAATATATGTTTTAGTTACTTGTAGTTTTCTGTAATTTTATTTATAAATGATGGCTATGTTTAACAACCGGCTCTCACAGATCCTGAAAAGTATCACACTGGCTCTCATGAACTGGTAAGAATGGGCTCCAGCATGCTACAGTTGGTGCGAGTCTCTGGGCAGAGGACTCTTGTTTTAGGGACAGTGTTGGCCTAGAGGACTGCATCTGTCCTAGAGCTGGCTGGGTAAGTAGGAAAAGATGCCTCTCTCACCCCCAGCATTCTTGGGGACATGTTAGGGACAGGCCTTAAGCCCCAGCAACACCTCCTCCCACCCCCGTCATCCCCTCCAGAACTTCCTTAGAGTCTCAGGGTGAGGGGAGGCAGGAGGTTTCTTCAGGTTCCTGCAGACCCTGAGGAATTAAAGCAGATTTACCTTAAGTTCAAGTAAAACTAGTATTCTGTTTTTGAGACTTCCTGGGCTCAGCTCTCCACACAGTCCTACCCCCAGGAGCTAGCTGAAATTCTGCAGAGCCCCTTTCGTGATTAGAGATCCAAAATTAAAAATATAAAACCTGGTAACTACCTGAAATCGTCCACCAGAGGCTAGAGGCTGGATAGAGAAGAGGCTGGGAAGGGCAGACAAGTGGAGACATTTCGCAATTGGCCTAAGGCAGCCCTGTTTTCCTCTAACCTGCCACCAACAAATACCAACTGTGCACAGAGGTGCCTTTGCTGTGGGAGGCAAAGCACGTGCCTGTGGCTGCAGGAAGTTGTTTATTTGGGTTTAGGGTCACACAGACCTGGATTAGAATCTGTTTTCCTTGGACACTTTACTTAACCCCTTTAAATTCATGTAAATCCCCTACATAAATGATCAGAACAGTACCTTCTTTAGGATCGTTGTGAGAGTCAATAAAGAAAATCTATCTAAAGGACTTAGCAGAATGCCTGGGATATAGCAAGTGCTCAAAATACAGTAGCTACTAGTGCTATTTTAAAATATGGTTGGAGTGCATCATGATGCTTCATTATTATGAATTTGATCAATCAAAGCATCTCGGTACTAAGAAAAAAGTTCAGATGAACATTAATCCATAGATACAATTAAGAAAGGAAAGAAATCTCCCTTACTCAACTAGAGTCTGTTACTAATTGCTTTTAGTACTGTAACATAACTGCAATAGTTTGAATGTGTCCCCTCCAAAATTTAGGTTGCCAATGTGACAATATTAAGATGTGAAGTCTTTAAGAGGTGAGTAGGCCATGAGGGCTCCTCCCTTGCGAATGGGATTAAAGCCCTGGCTTCGACAGTGTTCAGCCACTTGCCTAGTCTTCTGGCATGAGAGGACGTGTTGATGCAAGGACACATTGATGAGGACACAGTGTTCCTCCCCTCAGGAGGACGCAGCATAGAGGTGTCATCTTGGAAGTAGAGAGCTGCCCTCACCAGACAACTGAACCTGCAGTGCCTTAATCTTAAATTTCCCAGCCTCTAGAATTGTAAGAAAATAAATTTCTGCTCTTCTTTAACTACCCAGTCTCACATATTTTGTTTTAGCAGCACAGAATGGACTAAAAAAGGAAATGTCAAAAAACATGATGTGTTTAACTCATTAGGTTTCAAACCAAGTATCACATGAAGATAATCAAGCCACACCCTTTTAAGTCTGATAATCAAGCTACACCTTTTAAGTCTGTTGAAATCATCTCATCAGTTTCCTAACATGTTGCAAATGAAGAATATCATTTCAAAGGAGGCTAATAAATTATTGTTTTTGAAGGGTATCATATTCTAGTTTTTTTTCTTTACCTGTTCATTGACACCTGCATGTACAGAGTGGGGATCAGACTGTATATGTGTTTTTATTTTATTTTATTTTATTTATACCTGCATGTACAGAGTGGGGATCAGACTGTATATGTGTTTTTATTTTATTTTATTTTATTTTATTTTATTTTATTTTTAAACTGGTAAGGGGATCTTAACCCTTGACTCAGCACCATGCTCAGCCAGTGAGCGAACCGGTCATCCCTATATGGGATCCGAACCCGGGGCCTTGGTGTTATCAGCACCGCACTCTCCCGAGTGAGCCACGGGCCGGCCCTATATGTGTTTTTTAAACCAGTTCCTCTGCCCACTCAAACAATTTGTTGACAACAGTTCTCTCATATCACAGGCAGTGCCCTTTCTATGCAGCATTTGCAGGCATGATGTTGTTTTAGGGGCCGAGGGGAGCGTGAGATTAATAAGCAAAGGAGTGGCAGGAGGCACATAAAATTGCATATGGGTAATGTCTAGAAATCCAACTTAGGCTACTCCATAATGTTGGCCCCAGGTGGTTTGAGGGAACAGGGGGTTAAGGGGAACATTACTACTGAGCCTTTCTCTCTCTCTGAAAGTGTGACAAATGATAGCTATTGCATAGGCTCAAGGACAGAGCCTTGCACAGTTCCTGGGAGCAGTCCTGAGTCGTGTGGTCATTTCGGAAGGCCACAGTTAAGAAATGCTGCACCAGGAGTTTCCATTTGGGAGGTGCAACAGAGAAGCATAGAGCAATAGTTTCTGTTTTCAAAGTGTGGTTCAAGGACCTCGAATTTGGGGAAGTCACAACACTAAGCAAGTACTAAAAAACAAAACAGTTATCATATAGAATAAGGCAACTTAGGCACTTTGAGAGATCTAAGTTTTAGCTTTCTGCACATGAGAACAGATGGTCTCCAATCACAAACAGGCCCAGCTGACACAGCGCCTTCACATATAAACAGTCACAGCTGAGTGCTTTCAGGAACTCCCCTTCTCTTCCCAAGGCTAGCAGGACACTTCTCTCCTCTTCCTCCACGTGAGGACTCCATCTCTGCCAGGGGCCCCATTTCCTTTGTTAATTGCTGTTCCCATTTTGCACAGCGATGGTGAAAGTTGGTGAATACAGTAATGCTTCCTAAAGGAGAGGAGAAGGCAAAAGGAAGGAGGACAGAGAAGACTGTCTCTTTCATCCATGTCTGTGCTCCCCCACCCACAATCCTAGGGAGGACCAGAAGGGGAGAGGGTATAGGAGCTGAGGGTGGACATGGGCCATAAATGCATTATAGACAATCACCCCCATTATTCCTCAGGGCAGGCAGGTGGAGCCTGAGGCTACAGGGCTTATTGCTTTTGCAATCTCTTCTGAGATCTTAGGGGGCTGCTGGGTGGGGCAGAACAGAATCTAATGATGATCTCCTGGTCCCCATGGGTCTGGTGGACATCCCTGATCCACTCAAAGATGCTGAGGGAGGCTGAACAGTTCCTCCCTCAAGGAGCAGCTGCAGAACACGCGTCTACTGCTCATGGGCAGGGGGCCCAGGCAGTGCTAGAGGAAGGAGTTTGAGTTTCAGGTACCAGAGGAACAAGGCCAAAAGCCAAGAAGTCAGTGGCAGGGGTGGGGCAGGCACACTGGGGGAGGTGGCCCTAAATCTCCACCTCTATTGGATACTTCATCCTTTGGGCTAATGGGCCTTTTTAGTTCTATCCAAGCTGACTGCTCTAACTATGCATAATTGTTCAGCATGCTAAAGCTTTGTTATTTTGAAACCCTTAATAAAAAAGTGCAATTATATTTGAAATTAACTCACATTGTCATAAGAAACTTACATATGTCCATAAAAGATAAAGATGAGCTATCATATTTTTTAAATGTTAAAAAAATTTAAGATTATAGTAATAGTTTAAAAATATTACCTATATGTCTGTACAGTTTCTCATCTGAAGATTATTACCAGAAGTGTGAAGAGATCATTAGTCACATCTTAATTAGTAAATCTGTACAGTTGTTTCAACATAAAACCACATAGAAAAAAGTTACGCTCATGAAATAAGGCTTGAGTTCCTCTTAACTTTAAAAATATCTCATTTAAAGCTTTATTCGGGCCGGCCCGTGGCTCACTCAGGAGAGTGCGGTGCTGATAACACCAAGGCCCCGGGTTCGGATCCCACATAGGGATGGCCGGTTCGCTCACTGGCTGAGCATGGTGCTGACAACACCAAGTCAAGGGTTAAGATCCCCTTACCGGTCGTCTTTTAAAATAAATAAATAAATAAAGCTTTATTCAAATTCAGTACTTAACTTCTTTCATTAGTTCACATTTTATTATTATAATTTTAAAAAGAAAATGAAGAGGATTTTTCACCAAGCCACATATAGGTATCTCCCAATTTGTTCCAGTTTATTTTATTCATAAAATTCCATATTTTATGAATATGAAAAAAACTGGAAAACAGTGCCCTGTATTATTAGTATAGAGCCCCACTTGTGGTTACATAGGTTAATGGACCAACTGGATAACCTACCCATTGTTAAGAATTTTGTTTCTGTGAGTAAATGAATTCGGATTTCCAAACTACAGATTACAAACTCATTACTGTTCCAACCTGTGAGTGGAGAAAGTCTTCAGGTAAACTGCAGCCGGTTGCAACTCTATTTGCAGGTATATTTTGTTGTCTGCAAACAGCTTCATGATGTACTTTAGAATGACTTCTCCAATAACCGCCCCGTGGTTGTGCACACTCTGGGTCAAGTGGCAAGTTTAAAACTCACTTTGCTAGCATGGTCCTAGAAGAGCAGGATTGCTTTTGTAAGTCTGTCTAAAAATGACCCGACCAAGAAAAATGCAAGGAGTTCATCAACTTTTTCTTTCTTTAAACTACATTCTCTCTTTGGTGTCTCTTCGGGGTCGCCAGATTCAAACTTTGTTAGACTTTTAAAGTGTTTTTAAGTAAAACCTAATTCTCCCAACAGATGAAATCTGCTATTGCATAAGTCACGAGCAGCCAGAGAGAACCCTGCCCCACCAGCCATTTCACCGGCTCCCTAAAACGCAGCTGTATTTGGGAGCCCTCTAAGTAGGAAGTAAGGCTAATAGTCAGTTCCCAGAACAGTAGGTGTGGTTTTAATGAGCTCATTCAAGGGGGGCCAAGAGGGGAGTGGTTGCATGGTTCTATTTTTAAAATGCTTATAAAGATCATCCTTTGTTGTCTAAACACACAGATGAGGGGGAGATGTCTCTCAGGTTACAACGAGAGGCTGAGCTAACCTGGTTTCCAGCGAAAAGGAGGAGCCTGGGATAATCCGCTCGTGAGCCAGTGCCAAATTCCTCCGAGTTGGCATCCATGCTGGCAGAGCTTCTCCTGCCCAGCCTGCAGGGTTGGTCTAAGGTGCATTCCCTCCCTCCAAGACCAACCAGAAAGGCCAAGCCCCCAAGAAGGGGTTCTCCTCCAGGTGCATGGGAACCACCCGGAGATTTCGAGGGGATGGGGAATGTCTCGCATCATTCACGTCACATCACTTGATTAGCTCTAGCATTTAAAATTATAGGGGGAGAGGGCTGACTTCATGCCAAGTCAGTCAATCAGCTCCTGCCGTTTTATTTGCTAGTTGGGTTTGCTGCTATGCGAGTTAGATCCTACATCGAGGGCCCTGCTGTCACCCCAGCGAGCCTATGGTCACCAGCAATTCTCTTATGACTTCCTTGGGTCGGAATAGCACTTTACACAGAAGACACGTGGGGAGAGCTCTAGAGCTGGTTCGATGCAGTTTTGACAGTGCAGAGGGAGAATGCGCCTGGGTAAGCCCGGGACGCCCGGCCGGTGGACCGAGAGAGTGTCTACCTTACCTTATCTCCCGTTCTCGGGGCTGTCTTGCAAAATGCCTGGCTCATAGAAGTAGGTGCTGGGTACTTGGGAAATATGGGGGGAGGTGAGCTGGCGGGGTGCAACCACACAGGTATAGGGAATGTCCCGCAGAGCGGATTTTGTGGAGAGGGGCGCTTTTTCCCTAGGACTCTTCCGGCTTCACCTGGAGTAATCGCTTTCCACTCGAGAAGGAACGTCTCAGATTAGCGACTCGGATTAAGGGTTGCGGGGGTGGTGAGGGGGAGATCAATACAAGCACACTTTGTTATGGGGAGGTGCCACAAAATTACCAGTTCCAATAAAGACTGTAAAGAACAAAACCAGGTTCTGCTGGCGGAATCTGGCCCCGCTCCGGGCGCTCAACCCGCAGGTTCGGGGCCACTCTGAGACAGCCTTTCCCAAATCTTTAAAACGGAGTCCGTGCGTGAGGACCACGGATTATCGCCCTCAGTGTGTGTTGACCTGAACCGAAATCTGGATGGGGCCGGTCCTGGCTACCCTCAATCGGACAGATAGACGCGGTTCCGAGAAGTCCAGAAGCTCCTGGTGCCTCCCGCAGCCCCGCCGGGAGAGCACGTGGCACCTCTGTCCCCCTAAGGCGTGGGGCGCACGGAGAAAGGCCTGGGCGGCCCACTGGGGAGCGTGCCCTCCCCTCCCAAGCCTGGGATACGAGAGTAGGTAGGGCCGAGGGCGCGAGCACACTAGGACATACGATCTTTATTAGCGACCTGGAAAAGACACGGTCGCCCTTCCCAACCCCTCCGTTAGGACGCCCTCTGCCACCAGGTCCGGAGGAAAACTCATCGGCGTCCCAGGCCCTCAACTGGGGCCACAGCTCCTGTCCCGCCCCCCAGTCTGCCCGCCCCCCAAGACGGGGAGGCGATTCTGGGATCCAGCGCCCGGCCCGCGCCCCTCCCCGCGCCCCGCCGCGCTCCTCCCCTGTCCCGTCGCGCTCCTCCCCTGTCCCTCCTTCAGCTCCGCCCGGGCGCCCGAGGGCAAGCGGGGGGAGGACGGAATTTCCCAGCGCGGGGGCTCCGGCTTCCCCTGCCACCGGGCAGTCTCTTTCTGTTTACGGAGAGAAAGGGGAAATGGAAAAGGCGGGGAGGCGGCGGCTGGCGTTCGCCGCGCCGCCCCTGGGCCAGCTCAGACGCTGTGAGTCAGGGGCCGAGCGCGTAGCTCGGGGCTCACTCGTCCGCTCGGCTCTGGACGACGCGCCACGCTCTGGGGCCTGTCGCCCTGGCTCCCACTTGTGCCACCGCCAGACCTCGGTGCCCTGGCCTGTCCGGCTCCCGAGAGTCGGCCACCAGCTTTGCACCGAGCTTTCGGGGGACCGCGGCTGGAGCACTGAGCCAGCGGGGGCGTGCGGAGGCTGCAGGTAAACCAAAGTTCCGGAGCTCTGGGGTGGTTTTAGGGTCTTGCCCCTCCAGGGTGCTCCGGGGGTTCCCACCGAGAAATGGAGGGCGCCCGCCGCAGAGGGGAGAACTCCGGGACGAAGGGAGGTGGGGGCACGTCTTCCGCACGCGCAGCTGCGCTTCTGTCCTTCGCGCGGGTCTCCGGCTGCACCAGGCACAGCTGGAAAGCACCTTGCGCAAGGGTCTCACGGGGTGCAGAGTCGCGACTCCTCCCCCTTCCTCCTCCTTCCCGGATCTCCAGCGTTCGGGCAGGGCCAGTCTGGGCAGTGCGCGGGGAAGCAGGGACCCGCTGTCGCCGCCTGGACGGCTGCTCTCTCCCTGCCGAGCCTCGGTGAGTGGCCCTCGGAGGCTGGAGGACTTGGCTTCCCTCTGCCTGAATTATGGGTGCCTTTATAATTTACTAGCCCGTCAATGCTCCCTTAGCTTTAAGGGCCAGGAGGAAAGGAGTGGGCATGGGGGTGGAGAGCCTTTCAATGTCTGAAACTTAATTTTATATTTATAACCCAGATTCTATTCTGTGACTAAAGGGTGGTCCTAGCAGAACATGAATGCTGGGATTTTGGTCCAAGAAAGAATGCCAGGAGAAAAGTTATTTCATAGAAGGTGTTTTTCGGTGGTAATGCCATTATCAGGATTTAGAAGGAAGCCTGGCGTGCGCAGGGATTGTCCCAAAAGTTAACAGGGGAAGGCCACGAGCTGTCTTGTGAAATGTTGGGATGCTTGTCTATTTCGCTTTTGGAAAGACATATTTGATAAAAAAGAGGAAAGAAACTCTAATGCTTTACATGCGTATAACCCGAGTCAAGCTGACGCCCCCAACTCTCTCCAGTGGGTTGAGGTTTGTGTGCAGTACGTTTTGGCAGATGACCCTTGAGGACTTTGTTGGATAGTTGAGGCATCTAGAGGTTTGAAACAGTGGTCGTCTTTCTATATGGCTGGAATGCATCATTCTGGGGCTTTTTGAGAACAAAAAATGTAATAAGATATGTGCCAGGAGGGCAATGTACTATTTTGGCAAAAAAATCTTTTAAATGGTATAAGGTATAATCACCCTTTGTTAGGCAGAAGCTTATGCTATAATCTTGGCCATTTTCACTCACACTTGCCAGGAAACACTCAAGTTTTGTTTCTGTTGATGGAAGTAGCCAAGAGTATGCCATTAATGTTTAGGAATAGAATTTCTTCTTGATTTTGTTGCTGATTTCTGCCGTAATTCGAAGTAAATAATTTCGTTTATATTTGCATATCTTTCCATTTCTAAAATTGGTGTAATTTTCTGTACTGCTAGGAAGTAGGAATTTTATGAGGATTTTCATTGTAAACTGTGTCTGGGGGGGACAGTCATCTCATACTAAAAGTCTTTATTGTTAAACTGAAAACCTTCACAATCCACACTTTTTCTAGGTGGATACTGGTCATGACTAACTCAGAAACCATTAGCATATTGTCTGCTAAATTAAGACCTGAAAGTGCTGAGGCTTTTTGCAGGAGCATTTAGCAGGCGAACTGGTCATCAGCGTTGCTGGGGAGTAGAGATTTTCATGACAGGAGCCCTGCGTTGCTAAGGAATTAATGCAGGCACTGAAGAAAATCTGTCAAACATTTCCACCTCGCCTGTCCTCCTTTGTTCCTTCCCCCCTCCCCTGGCAATTTAGGGATGTGTGTACGCATATGTGTTTAACCTCTTAGCTTTTACATATACATGCTTGAGACTTTCTGCAGTATCTAAAAACCAAAACCTGTCTTTCCTCTTTGGATAAGCTGAGTGAATTTGGATTGTAGAGACTTTTTTTCCTCTTTCGTGATTGAGTCATGTTAGTATTGGGAGCTTTATTTTCTATCATGTCATCCATTTGATAGGTAGGTCCAAGAGCCTTGGATCTTTTCAGCCAGTGGGGCCCTAAATTAGGCTGTTTTTCTTTTAACTTCTGTTTTTCCAGTAAATTCTACGAGCAGAAACTGCAACTAAACAGTTCGGTGAAACCAAAGTCAAATGTTCCTCTATTAAACTAAGACGTTCCTTTCGTAACTTAACAGACTCCAAGAACGAACCTGAATCACCATCTCCCTCAAAGATATACAAGATTTCTGAGAGGAAGCTGCCTTTCCTCTCTAGATTTAACTGTGGTGATAACAGCCATCAAAGCATTTCATAGGTTTCTGCCTTTTTTTTTGTCTCTTGTTTCAGATACAATCTTCAAAACTGACTGAAGAAGCCAGGGGAATAGGTAGCCACATCCCATTTGCAGATGAGAAAGGGGGTAATGCAGTATCTGCACAGCCAGACGTCTGATGCAGTTCTCTCTTTATGCACATAAAGCAGCTACAAATGACACGGCTTATTTACTTTGCACCGGACACTGTGCTGAGCACCTTATGCACATGAATTCATTTAATCCACACAACCACCTCATGAGGTAGGCACTGTTATTATTTCCATTTTACGGATGGGGGAAATTGAGGTACAGAGAGGTTAAGGTACTTGCCCAACACCTGCAGGCAGTAATTGAAGGGTGGGGGGGCGGGGCAGGGGCGAGATTCGACCCCAGCAGTCTGAGTCTAGAGGAATGTTAGACTGTAGGATGCTTGCTTGCTACATGGCTTTCCAGTGGCACAATTTGCACATCAGAAAATGACCATCAAGTAAGTTAATAGTGACACTAAATTGTGTAGTTCTTTTGTCAAATGAAATTCACTCAGACTCAGATGGCTGGGTCATGTGTACAGGTGGCCCACGGTGTAGCATTTCCTGGAGCTTTGAACTGAAGCTCCAAGTTGATCTGTGGCTTTCGCACCGAGTGTTGTGTGTGTTAATGGCTTGTGCCTTCAAGAACCTGAAATATCTTTCGGAGAGAGGCTCTGCTTTTAGGAGGACAGTGGTTTAAATAGACATGCTTCAAAAGTCTCTTTGATCTCTCAGATCCTTTTCTCTTTTGGGAAGGAGTTGTTTAAAATCCTTAGTAACAGTGTCACTTTTTACTTTTTCTTCTTCTTTTTCTCATGTACAGATCTCCAAGTGTAGCACCAGACTTGTATTTAAAAACCGAAATGCAGGGCCGGCCTGGTGGCGCACTGGAGAGTGCGCCGCTTGGGAGCGCGGCAGCGCTCCCCCCGAGGGTTCGGATCCCATGTGGAGACCGGTTCCCGCTCACTGGCTGAGCGCGGTGCAGGCGCAGCACCGAGGGTTGCGATCCCGTTGCCGGTCCCCAGTATGGGTGCGACACCGAGGGTTGCGATCCCGTTACCGGTCAGTAAAAAAAACAAAAAGGAAAAAAAAAAACGAAATGCAGTTTTGGCAAATATATTCAGTTGGTTTTTCCCTTGTCTTGTTTATGACAGATTTAGGTTTCCTGGCCCTTTTCTACTACCACAGCTCCTAGAGGGTCATTTATCTACATATTAAATTAATGTTCTGGGACCCTAGAAATGTTTGCTTTGTACTCTTAAAGAATTCTGGTCTCAGTAGGGGACAGCTGCACCACAGGTTAAATGAATTGTGTCCTTTCTCATACTCATCACTGAGAGAACTTGAATTTGAGGCTGGCTGTCCCCCTTCCAGTGAGCTGTTTAATTTATTTGCATCAGAATTATTCCTGAAATTGGACCTATCATCATCAAATCTCCTTAGCTGAAAATCCGTTTTACATGCTTCTGGCTGTCAGGGCCTGGACTTATTTTCCAGGTTAGCTCCTGAATTTAGTAAAGTAATCCTTTTTCTTTGAAGTCACCCAAGGCACAAAAGCCATAGTGATTCTTGCATGGGGGATGCTACTTTGAGGCAACATCTGGGCTGTGCAAGGTTGGAAGCTGTAAAGAGACTGGAGCCTCAGCTCTTCAAAGATTCCTGAGCTGTTCTTTATTCGTGTTTATGTTTAGTGAAAGTTTGTTTTCAGTGGCTGTAGCTGATGCCACCAACTCCCTGAGTAACTAGTAAGCTCTCTGGATCTCAGGTTTCTCCTCTGCAAAGTGAGCTGGACTGAAGGTTATCCAAGGTCCCTTTCAACTCCGCACTGTCAACTTGAATTCACACACGCTATTGACACAGAACCCTCATTTTATAAACAGAGGCATATAGAAGCCGATTCCCAGTCCTTTTATGTCAGTTTCCCATTGGTCTCAAATGCAAATACAAATGTAGTAAGCTAAGTATTTGTGCATTCTTTTGTAGACTCTCCTGAAAGTGCAGCCGTAATGGAGTTCATGAGCACTGGAAGTGACAATAAAGAAGAAATTGATTTATTGATTAAACATTTAAACGTGTCAGATGTAATAGACATTATGGAAAATCTCTATGCAAGTGAAGAGCCAGCAGTTTATGAACCCAGCCTACTGACTATGTGTCAAGACAGTAATCAAAATGAGGAACGTTCGGAGTCTCTGCTGCTAAGTGGCCAAGAGGTGCCTTGGTTGTCATCAGTCAGATATGGAACTGTGGAGGATTTGCTTGCTTTTGCCAACCACATATCCAATACCACAAAGCATTTTTATGGACACCGACCACAGGAATCTGGAATTTTATTAAACATGGTATGTTTTTTCTGATCAGTTGAGTGCTGTGTGTTCAGCTTTACTACTGCAGCTTCTTTTAATGAGAGTAGCTTTCGAACTTGGTTTAGACTGGCTCCCAGGTATGATTTTTAAAAATGTAATTTTCAGTAAGAATCACCTCCATGATGAAAAAAGTCTTCATTAAATGTTCCATTTAAAGAGTCCTGACCATATTTTAGTAGTAGTTCTACAAAAAGGTAATTAAGTAGAATGTATTCTAATTTAACAATTCATTAAAAAGCTCATTTATCATTTATGCAGAAGAAAAAGGCTAAATGAGAATCCATCTGCAAGAGGAATAAACACTTTGTCTCTAATTAATTTTTTTGAAGGCTGAATTATTTGCTCCTCTCTTGTCACATCTTGAAGTATCATAAGATTAATACTGACTAAATTCAATTCTTGCAAAAATGTAGTTTGTAGGCAGTACATAGCTATGCACAGATTCACTCTCTTTAATTGGCAAAGTATGAATGACAAATGATATATTTCCTTAGTCATCCCAAGTATGCAAATAATCCAAAATATTGTAGCAACACTTTGTTGCCACAGTAGTAGATCAGGTGAAGTGTTTACGTGTGTCTGGGATTCTGGCAGACTCTTAACGTGTCAAAGGTGAATGTAGGTGCTGACTAAAGGTGTTCTACTTTTTAAAAAAGAACAATTTGCAAAGGAGTAGGTGGTAACCTGCAAAACTTACTTATTGTTGAGAATGACTCTCTTTCCTTTGGTATATCTAAGTGGCAAAATGGCTAACGTTGGGGGAAAGTCTGTCAAATGAGAGTCTGGACAAAATACTTAATTATTTTGGTTTTTTTGCATACTACATTCATTTAATTAAAAACAACACAGTAATTTAGGTCAACTATGTAGTGAATTGTTTGGTTAGAAGCCAGTTGTGTTCAGCTGTAACTCGATATGAAGCAAGATTACATTTTACATTGCTTTGGTCTGGATATACCAAACTGTATTTAATAGTTGACTGGAGTTTACCTTCTGAATATTGTTTCCTTTTATACATGGGAAGTAATAATCTGAACTAGGAGCAATACCTGATTTTCTTAGCTAAAGTATAGCTGGAGAACTTTGGTTCAAAATAATATATATGTCTATCATAAAGAATATAATTGTGTATGTATTTTTCTCATGTTTTTTATATATTTATTTGTTTAAACGGGTATTCCAAATGAGAACATACAGAATAAACAAATAATTCTTGCTTGTAAATATGTACAGATTAGACTGTGTTTGGCCATTCCCCTGGCCCATCAGACTGATAAGAGATGGACCATAGAACTTCACTGTGAATATAAAGAAGGGAATTCAAGAAAATTATAAGGAAAACAAAGAAATAGCTTTCCAAAGTTTTTAGGAGTGGGGCCAGAAAAGCTAATGCAGAAAAGGAAAGAATCTAAAACATTAAAAGGAAGTAACAATTTTATCAGGAAAGAGTAAGATAAGGTGTTTCATTACCTACCATAGAACCTGTGCTCTGTAAATGAACAAAGAATATTGAGGAGGAAACTTAAGAAGAGGACATATCATAAAGGCAGGGATCTTTAAAACTTAAAAAAAAATTTTTTTTTAAATGAGCAAGAATATAAAATACAAAGCAAGAAAACTGAAAAATAGAATGGAATGAGAAGAGGACCTTAAAATAAACAAGAATGTTGGCCTGGCCTCACTAGGCAAATCAACCCAGGGGTCAATGGCTCTGGGGACCATCGTTGATTTTCCTGTTGCTGCCATTAAAGATCAGATACATCCCTGTGACTGCTAGTAACCTATCACAGGTCTGTGCATAAATAATAACCTAAGAATGGGGGCTTGTCTTCTCTAATCATAGGCAATGCCAGACAGGATGGTACAGGAGGCAAGTCTCACTGTGCCTCTGGGAGCTTGCTGCCTGGTGCGTGTGGAAGGCAGGCGAATAGGCAATTATAATACAGTGTGCCAGTTCCCAGTACAACGATGCCCTGATTGCTCTGGGGATGTGGGTAGAGGGAGGGAGAGCAGCAGCACAGGCTTCCAAGAAGGATGGGTGCCAAAGCCAAGGTCTGAAGCACTGAGTTGGAGTCAGCCAGAGGAAGTGGGGACAGGGGAGTCCAGATGAAGGGAACAGCATGTGCAAAGGCCTGGAGGCACAGAGACCTGGCAAACTCAGGCAGCCAACAACCATGATGCTGTAGAGTTAATAAGACAGGGTGGAGAACCAGGAATTATAAAAATATCCTAAAGCACAGGCATGTTGGGTGGTATTCTGTGTGTGTGTGTGTGTGTGTGTGTGTGTGTGTGTGTATGTGTGTGTGTAAGTGTATGCTATTTTTCTGAAAATAATATTTGTTAAAGATTCCACCAACATCCAGAAAGACCTGGGGAAGAAACTTTAGGGGACTAAACCAGGAATTGCTTTGTGTAAAGAGTGCTACAAGTTATTTATAGTCTAGGCCAATTCATAACCTGACCTGGGGTTGAATAATCTAAAATGGGTTCTAAACACTCAACTCTTTGGTGGTTATACGGGCAGCCAAAGGGCCCCAAAGGATTCATTAATGGATATGAGTGTGAGATGCTGAATGATATTCCTCAGGAGTTAGTCATGGAGTCATGGCTTTTCACAGTTGAAAAGTCCTTAAAGATACTTGAGTCCAGCCCTCTGTCTGATGCTTGAATCACCCCCTTAAACATCTCCAGTAATTGATGGAGCATTTTGGTCTGTGCTTGAACATCTGTCATGATGAGGAACTCATCACATACTGGGGCATTTAGTTTCCTATTTGTCCAGTTCTAAATGGAAGAAAGTTCTTTCTTATATAGAACTAAAATCCATCTCTGACTCCCCTGAGTCCTCGTCCTAATTTTTGGCCATAGAAAAGGTGTATATGATGAACAGTTGTGAAGACTGTGGGCCTTGAATTCAGCACCTGGGTATGTAGCTCAGCTCTGAAATGGCTTAGCTGCCTCAGTTTACTCATCAGTAAAGTGGTAGCGTGATGGCGTTTACTCCATAGGATTATTGTTTGGAATGCATGTGACCTGCTTACACAGTGAGTGTTTAATGAATGCAAGCCATTGTGATTGTAGTTGTTGTGTGCAATTGTTACTCCCCTTCCTTATGACAGTTCTTCCAATATTTTAAAAATTGCGTGCTCCTCAGGTCTTCTTTCTTCTTTCACAACCATTTCTAATTGTGTTTGCTACTTCTCATGTAGAGTAGTGTTAACTTTTCCATCATCTGGGTAGTGCCCCTGAACTTGAGCTTATGCCAATGCCAGTGCCAATCTTATAGCCCAGAACTTGAACATGGGGGTCCATGTGTTGTGTGACCAGCATAGAAGGACAGAGCCAGCTGTGGCTTCGTTCTCGATGGTATGGCTCTGATATCACATCTGTTCCATAGTAGCCATATCACACAGATCACTTATGGAATTTATTCTTACTAAAATACCTAAGAATTTTTCTTAAGTGCCACTCCTGGGCCTAGCATTGTTTAGTATAGACGGTGGTCTGGATGAAGAAATAGAAAGCGTGCTTATCATGTCTGCACTTGAAGATGACTTTGGTAAGTTGAGGAATGGGAGAAAGAAAGACAGCATAGAGTTCCATAAGAGGGAGGGTCCCCTAGAAAGAAGAAACCTCCCTTAAATCCAAATAGGCAACGTCTGGGGCTCAGGAAAGAGCCAGGGACTTTGCAGAACTGCAAACTGGTCAGGACTTGGACATCACACTGGAAGTTCAGGGCTTATCATCAAAGTAGCCATGGAAAACTCACGGGGCATTCAGAGCAGGGTCCCCAGAACACAGGAGGTGGCAAAATAAGGCTGAAGGAATTTGCAGTATTCAACCTAAGTAGGGGAGAGCTAAGGTGTACTTGGTGGCATGTAAATGCAGGCTTTTAATAACTGGGTTTTCCTCATAGCTCAGCTTTAATTATAGCCTTCTAGAAGATAAAAGGCTCTTCCCCAAAGACTAGGAACTGTAGCTTTGGGATCAGACAGACCTGAGTTTGAATCCCAACTCGGGCCCTGACTAGCAAGTTACTTAGCCTCTTGAAGGCAGTTTCCTCATCTGTGCATTAGAGATAAAAATAGTCCTTCCCTCAGAGGATTGTGGTAGACTTGGATGAGATAGCGTGTTACAGTACTGAGCACAGTGCCTGGCCCACAATTAGCACTCAGCACAAGGCTGCTATTGTTACCCTTGGTTCTCTTGAACAGAGAAAGAGGACACTGGGTCGGATTGGGAAATAACACATTAAGGTTGGACAAAAGTAAAACCTTCACGAACGTGAGTTAAACACTGAAATGGTGAACTGCAGGGCGCAGTGAATTAGATCTGTAAATATTTAATAACAAGAGAGAGGAAACAAGCGAGCCAGCTGATTACTGTGAGTATGGTTCTGTCTGAATGTGGAAAGAGACTGAATTCACCACGTTGTTGGCATGCTGCAAAAAGAAGCCTCTGGCAACTAGAAGTGACACACTCCTTGAAAGGAGGTCATATTTTGAACAAGGCAAGACCGTGGTCTGTATGTCTTCATATTCCCTCTAGATCCCTATGCAGAAACACTCAGTAAATATTTAATCTGTAAATTTAGTGACTTTGCATTTCTAAGTATTAGAGTTATTTTCTGCTTCATTCCCTGACTAATTAGTGAACACATCGCTTTGTGGGATCTGTAGCTAAAATTAGCCAGAATGGAGGCCAAATGAACAAGCCTTAAGGTTACTAGAACTCTTCCTGTAGCAGTGGCCCAGTGGGGAGCCTTGGGCATCTGCAGATGAATCAGGGCTTTATTCTTTTCTCATGCGGTAGATTTGGGGGGTTATCACCTTCCCCTTCAGCTTGAACTTGAAATAACTCAATGTCCTTGGATAGTTTCATAATTCTTAAATTCATAACCTGAACCGACAATATTACTAATCACATTTAGAAGAAACTAGTATTTTTGAGACTGTTTATCCCTTGAAATGACACTTTAGACATCTTTTAGGCATGTCCTCCAGGTCATATTTCCTATAGATTACTATATTAACTTTTTTCATTTTAGTGATAATTATTTTCGCTTTTTCCTCTTTAGAGATTGAGATATACTTTATATGCAGTAAAATACACAGCTCTTAAATGTCCAGTTTGGTGAGCTTTGGCAAATGCACACACCCTTGTAACCCACATTGCTGTCAGGATATATCTCATTTAATTTTGAGGTTGACTGGTTTTGAAACATCTAGTTCTAAATGTTTGCTTGCTCTTGAACTCTCAGAGGTCAGGGATCACCTGTCTCTTGTTTGTGGCTGCCTCCTCAGTGCCAAACATGGTACCTAGCTTATACTATGCGCACAGTAAATATTAAATGAGTAAGTAGATGAGAAATAATTGAGCCCTTGCTTTGTTTATGTAGCACTGTCAA
The DNA here is from genome assembly GCF_000696425.1 of Galeopterus variegatus. Taxonomy (NCBI): domain Eukaryota; kingdom Metazoa; phylum Chordata; class Mammalia; order Dermoptera; family Cynocephalidae; genus Galeopterus; species Galeopterus variegatus. Next base: position 68,028 of record NW_007729956.1, on the reverse strand, counting down.
CTCATAGCTCTGGCATAACACATTGTTTTCCAAAATCCTCCGTGATCGTCAGTTAATTTCCACACTCTCTCTGTGTGCATCACGGTGAGCAATAGCTATGTGGACTAACAGGTTAGCACATGTTAATAGAAACAAGTCAACCTGCAGGCACACTTTATATCTATGCAATCTTTATTTTCAGCCTTTTGGTCACGCAGTCATGCTCCCTTAAATAAATAATTTTCAAAGTTCTATTTGGCAACTAATTACTCATGAGAAGATGGAAATAGGACCAGGTCTGACCAGGGACCTATGTCTGTTACATGCTTTCTCTGTCTTGCTCAAGCTCTAAATATAGTCCTTGTACAGTGTTAGGATTACACATGGCGACACTGATTTCAAACACTGTGTAAGAATGCTTCTGAAATAACAAACTTCTAATGGGTGGGTCCTAGAAACAGCCAACTTTGCTGAAATTCTCACCCTCTCCTGTTTTTATTTTGTTCTAGGTAATCACTCCCCAAAATGGACGTTACCAAATAGACTCAGATGTCCTACTCATCCCTTGGAAGCTGACCTACAGGAATATTGGCTCCGATTTCATTCCTCGGGGGGCCTTTGGAAAAGTGTACCTAGCACTAGATATGAAGACAAAGAAAAGAATGGCGTGTAAGCTGGTATGTACTTTCAAACCAGACAAGGCTCACTGTTTGTTTGGCATTCTGGCTTTTGTTTGTTTTTTTTTTTAGTTTGCATTAACCAAAGGTTCTTACTCTTTGACTGGATCTTACCTAAGTGTACCTTGCACCAAAGCCTTTGTTTTTCTGGATTTGCTTGCTTCTTGGGCCCATTCAGCCCCTAAACCTTGGCTTAGGTGCATAGTTGCTTTTAATTCAGTTTGTTGACGATTAAAAGGAAAGTGCTGGCTTCCTGAGCAGCAGTTTGGATAACATCATCTGTCTTGAAGTGGAATGGAGGGTAACTGTCCTGCAGTGTGAGAGCCAATCTACGTGCTGCTCGCAGAGAAGCAGCAACTGGGAAAACAAAAGTCTTCCCAGGACTGCAAATTGAAAGGGCAGAATTTAATACACCAATTATTGAAAAGATCCCATCTCTTCTTATTAAACAGTAACTGCTGAAGTGCCGCCACTTTGGAAAACTGTTTGGTAGTATCTCCCTAAGCCAAGTATTCACACACCCTATGACCCAACAATTCCACTCTCGTAGGTACACCCAACAGAGGCATGTCCACGTGGTCACTAAAAGCTGTGTAGTAGCATGTTCATATCAGCACTGTTTGTAAGAGTTACAAACTGGAAACTTTCCTAGGTGCAGAAATGTGGTATATTTACACAATGGAATATTGGACAGGAAAGAGAATAAATGATTTACAACTATAACAGTGTAGGTGAATCTCATAACCATTATGTCAGACCAAAACAGCCAGACACAAAATAAGACATACTGTATGAGATTCCATTTATATAAAGGATAAAAACAGGCAAAACAAATCTGCGCTGCTGGACGTCAGGACAGTGGGGAGTAGTGACTGGAAGGGGTCAAAAGGGGGTTTCTTGGGTTCTGTTTTCTGATTTAGATGGGGGTTACATTTATGTGTTCAGTTGATCATTTGTTGAGTTAGACACTTACTGTTTTTACACTTTTATGTTCGTTTTGCTTTAATTAATTTTTTAAGTGCAATAAAACAAAATATACTCATTTTGATTAACAAAAAATACAATAAAAAGTAATTGCTGAATATTATGTATCAGTCTCTCTTATCATAATTAAAAGACCAGCAGTATGTTGGCCTCATACACTTCTTCATAAGGATTTGCTAGAGTATCTATTATTAAAAGGAAAAAGAGGAAGAATTTTGATAAGCTGTTTGAGGCTTACGTTTAGAGGATACATGCTCAAATTGTTTTAAAAAATCTAAAGATTTTTTATAAAGGTCTTAGAACCAAAGTGTCTCTTACTCAGTTTCATCAAAAAAAACATTGGAAAATAGCTTTGTGGATGTGTTTTCCTTGTAGTATTGTATTCGTCCATTTCTGTTGCTTATAACAAAATACTTCAAAATGGGTGATTTATAAAGAAAAACTAAATTTATTGCTTACAGTTTCTGAGGCTGGGAAGTCCAAAGTCCATCCAGTGATGGTGACAGCGACCCAGGGGTCTCACATTGCAAGATTGTGGAAGCAGAGAGAGAGAGAGAGAAAGACAGACTCCCCTCTTCTTTTAAAGCCCTCAGAACCACACCCCTGACCACCATTTTTAATCCATTCACTATGGCATGGTCCTACAATCCAATCACCTCTTCAAGGCTCCACCTTTCAATTACCATAATAGGATTTTCCCCCCTCTTAACAGTCACAGTGGGGCTAACTTTCTAATACATAAAACTTGGGGGACACAATTCAAGCTTCAGTGAGTTTGGGGGGATATAATTCAATCCACTGCATGTACTTATATATAATTTTTAAGCTCATTTTTTCTAAAAAAGAAAACACAGATGATTGAAAGCCTCAAACAGGTTCAAAAAAGTGTAGATTGAAGAATGAGATCCCCTTCCTTGAGGCAACTCCTCTTAATGGGCTCTTATGCGTCCTTCGTGAAATTTTCTATGCACGTATGTGTGTATAGTTTAAAAATTTTGTACAAATGGGAACATAAAATATGTACTTCAGCATCTTGTTTTTTTCACCTGCTACTATATTTTTGAGATATTTACAAATCTATCTGCACTGAAAGAGCTACTTCTTTCTTTATTATTAACTGTCCAGTTTTCCATGGAGTAGATGGATAACCAATGTTTATTTTAAATGCATTGCTAGAGTATGAACTGTGGGACCAAAGACTTTATATTATCTCACAACAAGTTGAAATATTAAAAATATAACTCAAAATCTAGGTGCCATAGAAATTATATGTATAATGTTGGGATATTATCATGCTTGATTTGTTCCTGATTTTAAAACCTTGGTTGGATTTCTAGACTCTAAATGAAAATTTCACAATTTTGTTTTGTGTTTTATACCTAAAGCTGAAGGCAGCTCTGAGGTAAACATTATTTTAACTCAGCAGTGCAGTTTCATAAAGGTCTTGAAGGCATATATTTGCCTGCTGGTTTGTGGGTTGATCTGTATAGTATATTTTAAAAATTATCTCAGGATTGTTGAGAATCTTGCTCTCATTACTGTGTTCTAGATCCCAGTGGATCAATTTAAGCCGTCCGATGTGGAAATCCAGGCTTGCTTCCGGCATGAGAACATCGCTGAGTTATATGGTGCAGTCCTTTGGGGTGAAACTGTCCATCTCTTTATGGAAGCAGGCGAAGGAGGGTCTGTTCTGGAGAAGCTGGAGAGCTGTGGACCAATGAGAGAATTCGAAATTATTTGGGTGACAAAGCATGTTCTCAAGGGACTTGATTTTTTACACTCAAAGAAAGTGATTCACCATGACATTAAGCGTGAGTATCTTTGGATGTATCCCTTTTTGGCTTAAAGAGACTAGTTATCAGGAGGCAAATGGGGTCTTCCCTTCAGTCTGAAAATGCTTAGTGGCAAGGAGGACAGCTCCCTTGGAGCATGGCCCACCTTCCTTCTTTACGCTCCTGAGACATGTGTTAGAATCAAGTGGGGTTGCTGCAGCTTTCAAAGTCGTAGGGAAGGATGATCACCCAACAGTTGTTGAAAAGATTCTGGCCACACCAGAAACTTTGTGCCCTTGTTAACAAGGCTTTCAAAATAGTAATTTACTTAAACACATACATGCAGTCATGTATTTTTGAGAAACAAATAGCTTTTTAATTTTGAACATAAGTTTGACAGTAATCGACTAAACAAGCCTTTGCTGATTGCCTTCTAAGAGTAAGATGTGTGGTGAGGAGACAAACAAGAGAGACCCACTAGCAGCCTGTGATCCCTGGTGCTAAATTGGACTAGCACAGCTTTCACTGGGAAAAAAATGAGTATTTTACTTTTTTGCTTTAGAAAAGTGGCTTGCTAATAAAATAGTATGTTTCTAACTTAGAATTTGAAACTCAAGCTCTTGAACATTATTAATGGCTACAGTCACTTATACCCACATTGGCTGAATTCTTGAGGGATCTGAACTGATTTTCACCTAAACTCTCCCTGCGATTCACCATCCTCTTTCAAATGTGATAACACACCCATCTCATTAGGGAAAGCATTTCAATCTGTTCTGATATGGGATTCATTGTTGTTTTAGATAATGTTTTCATTTTATTTATGGATATATAGCTGATTTTATGCTAAAAATTGCCTTCTCATTATAGCAAGCAACATTGTTTTCATGTCCACAAAAGCTGTTTTGGTGGATTTTGGCCTAAGTGTTCAGATGACTGAAGATATCTATTTTCCTAAGGACCTTCGAGGAACAGAGGTAATTATATTCACACGAAAATGGTTAATATCTTATTAAAAGTAAAAAGAAAAAATTTTCTAAGATTACTATGGGAAAGAAGGACAAAGAAGAGGAAGAAAATCAGTGCATTAAATCATTATTATCACTGGAACAAATTTAATGATCACTTGCTCTGTGCCCAGGACTAAGTATAGCACTTTATTTATTTATTTATTTATTTATTTTTGCTGTGTTATTTATAATACACAATCATATTTGTAATATATTCTGATATATATGATATAAAACATTTGGAAGTAATGAAATGCAAAATTGATATTAACCACAGATTTAAAAAAACAACTATGGAATTATAGTTAACTTTATAAGTTTAGCACTTTAAATGAATTATGTTATTTAATCCTTACAACAACCCTGTTGTTGGTAAATACTATTATCGTAGGCAGGTACTATTATTAATCGCATTTTACAATAAGGAAATAAGCTTGAAAAGATTAAAATAAAGTGCTCAAAGTTACCCAGCTAGTGATAGATCCCAGACTTGAACCCTGTTCTTTCTGAGTCTAAGCCTAAGCTCTAACCACTATATAACTTATTAATATAACTAATATATTATTAAAGTATAAAACTAATATAACTAACATCACTAAGTTTTGGTCCAATTATAGTCTTAATTATCATGGTCATTAATATTTATCGAGCACTGACAAGGCTTATTTTTAATCCTAGGGATCCTATAATCAACCTCAAGTAGTGAGCACAAATAAATCTTATTTGAAGATATAAAATAGTTATAGTATTTAACTAATCTGTGAAGCAAAAAACAAAACCAAACAAAAAACAAAAAGTATTTCCTGAATCTACATTCATGGGCTTTCAAATAATACATTTGACTTCACATCCACATTATTGAACTGAATGATTGATTCATTTAGCAAGCATTTATTGAGCATCTGCTATGTGGCAGGCTGTTGTGGACACCAGACAGACAAGGCTAATGAGGACTGTGCCCCCAGTGGTATTTCAGCGGTCCCCACACTTTGTTGGAAGGACCTATTTTAAATGTACTGTAATTATTTAAAGTTCAGCAATTTAGTTTACAGTAGGCTATGATGGGCTTGGGGTCGGATGCAACTGGGAAGGGAAATGGTGCAGAAGCTGCCCCTCTGGCCCCTCTGCACGACCATGGAAGCTTCACTGCTTGAGCCGCCCCATCCCATGCCCTTCTCTCTGCAGGAAGTGCCCATGGGAAACAGAGAGAGGGTCCTTGGCTGCACCTGGGCCTCAAGTTACCAGATTCATCTTGGTGTCAACCAGAGGACAACCCTTTGTTAGCTAGTATATGTGCTGCACTGAACTGAATCACAGTGAAAAAAAATCATCTTCTTTTCAAATCAAGATTCTATAAGCCTTTTCTTAACTCTCTCAAAGCAAAGACTCTCCTGAGCAGCAGAAAAAAGTCTTGTGTTTGATATTACTGACATTATTACTGGCAAATACTTGAGAGAGGAGTCTTTATAGTCTTTCAGCAGAATAATATTCAGAAGAGAAAACTAGATTTTTTTTTAAGAGTGTTTAGTCCCCAGATCTTAAGAATACTTCACAAAAGCACAAAATCTAATAAGACTTAATGCTTACGACATGTTTGCTTTGGAAACTGTTTCAGCATATTTTGGCATTAGTCAGGAATTCAGATATGTAACAGTCCACCCTTTTTCCTGGAGCCAGTTTAAGAAACAAACTATTTATGGTATTAAAGATGGAAAATACCTTTCTCTTCCTGGCAATGTGGTCAAATTGAACATTTTGCAATGCTGGAGAAAGACACGTCCTTTCTGGGATTCTCTATCAGAATCCTTGGATATAGAATAATTGCATATTTCACTCCCAAATAGTATTTGGATCACATTATTTTCAGCAAATGCAAATTGCTTTTTAATGCAAACTGCCAATGCAAAACTGGCTTTGGTGTTTGTTCATAGTTATAAACTCTCTTCTAAACAACTTGCATTTACTAGCTGTACAGTACTCACAAGTCGAAGTTTGATAATGAGCAAGGTTGTGAAGTCACCAATGAAACATTTCACCAAGTGTGCTTTTACTCTTCACACTTAAAGAGCCAATAAGATATAATTAGACAGAAGCAACCATGCAGATTTTCTTCCATTAGAACTTGATCACATGGCTACTGCATAGCTATAGTCAATTTCTGATCTCCCCAGTACAGCTCACAAATACAAACACTGGTCACCTCTGTTTGATCCCTCTCTCTCTCTCTCTCTCTCTAAGCATTCATACTCAGAACATTATATTGTAACCATGTAATATATATACAGGTTAATATGGCATATATTTAATCTATGGTTTTTGAGTTATATGGCACAGAGAAAGAATAAATGGTGAATGTAAACAATGAATTAGAATTCTTTATATCATGGTCTTTTTTTAGAAGTTCTTATTTTCTTCTGAGTCTCTTTGGTTTTGCCTTCTGTAATCATCACATGCACACATCACATATAATCATCACGTGCACACATACAGAGACACACCGTCTCCTTCCCTTTCTAATAAACATGCTGAGAAGTGAAGGCTAGATCCCACCATCAAGATTCCCTTGCTCCAGTGACCATGCCTGGGGACGTAGAACTCTCAGGGAACCTTGCCTTTGTCTCACCAGGCCTGTTTGGTGCCTTCCAGTCAGCTAGGCTGAAGAGTGCTGGAACATCATACCCTTCTGCTCTCTGGTCTGGCTGTTCTGGCTCTTGCAAAGCTTGAGGAAGCAGGATCTCTGAGCCATGAAGCTCTGTGGGTCTGCCTAGGGGCAGCACCCGGGCCACCAGGTTGGACAGGATATTGATATCCCCTAATCCTGCAATGGTGTGCAGTCCCATGGAGCTTGCAAAGCCACCTGTGTGCAGCTACTGCAATGGTGGGCACTTTGCCTAATCCTTGCTTTATTCGGGGGGCAGGGAGGAGATAGGCATTCTCTCTTGACAGCTAATAATACTGCATTTCTATTTTTTTTCTTTTTCTTTTAATTTTATTCGATTGTAGTAAGAACACTTAACATGAGCTCAACCCTCTTAACAAATTTTTAAATGTACAGTACATCATTGTTCACTCGTAGGTACAATGTTGTGCGTTTATTTTTTAATTTTGTTGATTTTATTTAGTAAGAAAGTCCTTCAAGATCCAAATACTCTGTCTTTGCTGCAGGGAAAGTTTGAGATAAGAGGCTTAGTGTAGCCTGTTTGCTGTGAGTGAAAGGAAGCCAGCCCGGAAGTGTGTTGTAGGAAGGAGTTGAACAGGACTAGGGTGGGGAAACCGGGCAATTTCCCCAGTTTTTGTAAGCTAGTTCTCTCCTTATTTACTCTGAAATGTATTTCAGGAATACTAGATGCCTTCCCCATGTTCATGCAATAGACGGTATACAAACGTAAAGCTAAATATTGGTAATTAGGATGTTTGCTATATGTCTGTACCGGTGATAAATACAAATCACTGGCCACCAGTGTTTGCTCTCTTTATCTCTTTCTTTTTTAAGTTTAGTAACAAACACGTCTTAGAGAAATTATTTATAAAACTAGCCCTACTTATTCAGCATCAACTTATGAAACATCAGTAGAACTTATACAGTGTTAATACTGCATTGAGTGAGTGGGAAAAAACACACCGAAGCCTTTCCTATACTTACATAGCAACAATCAACAACACAGAAGATCAACTTCTGCCTTCTGTGACCAAATGTGTGGGGATTTCTCCCCACCAGCCAGCAAGCAATTCTCTAGGGGACATCAGCTGCTGGGCGTCCTCTAATTCAATTCAATCTCGACACTGTCAGTCTGGAGATAGTGTCAGATCCTACAGGGTGAGGGCTCAGTCCTCAAGATTGTCCCCACTTCAGATGCCAGTCTCAAGTCCAGGCCTCTGGAACATCTGACCAACCAGCTATAAACCCATGTTCTCACAGCTCCCTCCTTGGGTTCGATTAGTTTGCTGGAGCAGCTTACAGAACTCAGGGGAACACATCCTTACATTTACTGGTTTATAAAAAAGGATATTACAAGGGATACAGCTAAAGAGATGTATGGGGTGAGGTGTGGGAGAAGGGCGCAGAGCTTCTGTGCCCTCCCAGGTGCACCACCCTCTAGGAACCTCCATGTGTTTACCTATGTGGAAGCTCCCTGAACTCTGTGCTCTTGGGTTTTTATGGAAGCTTCATTACATAAGCATGATTGAAGCATGGACAACTGTGTAGAAACACGATTGGATAAAACGGGTGTGATCTAACACTAATAGACTGAGTGGGGAAACCCAGCAAGGCCTGTCCGTTCAGATTTTTCCTGGCCTCTCCGTGCAGCATTCCCTCCTCCTGGGCATGGGGTGGGACCCTTCATGAAATGGGGGTCTTATGACCTACAATCAGCTAAGGTAGGTTAGGGATTTTCCTGCCTCAGGGAGAAAAAGGAGCAGGAGAAAGGAGAGGATAAGTTCAGAGAGTAGCATGAGCCAGGAAGCATGGACGAAAATCGGTATATAAATATCATAATATCACAGGCATGCATTTAATATTTAGTCACTGGGCTGCAAGAAATGAGGTAGTTCATAGAAATGACTCATTGGATTACTTTTGCAGCATTACATTTTATTCTTTAAGTTCTTTCCTTCCAAGCGATTGGCATTAATACCCTGTAGGCTACTGCCACCTTTATCACTATAGATAATTGGCGATTTAATAATGAACAGGTGAAGAAGTATGTTTGTAGCATCCATTTAAATATGAAAGGAATTGGTGTTTTAATTGAGAAATTAACTACCCCCATCAGTGCTTTGTAGAACTCTGATGAGTGGGAGTCCCAGGTGAGTTCTTGGTTCCAGGCCCTTCGCTGCCAGATCAACCATGTTTTTCCTCTGTGGAAAAAGATGTTCTTTGTCAGACTGCAGAGACACCTCCAGCCAAGGCTGCCTGGTTCCCAGAGAATGTCTGCATTATTCTCCTTAGCTTAAGGGAACACAGCAATGGCATTCTCTTCCGAAGGGGTGAAGCATGCAATAAATATGATAAAGGTGAATGGGCCAATTTCCAGAACTGGATTATGGAAATGGAAAACCAGACCAGTCAGGCTGATGTTTCCCCCTTCTTTTTCAGATTTACATGAGCCCAGAGGTAATCCTGTGCAGGGGCCATTCAACCAAAGCAGACATCTACAGCCTGGGGGCCACACTCATCCACATGCAGACGGGCACCCCGCCCTGGGTGAAGCGTTATCCTCGCTCAGCCTATCCCTCCTACCTGTATATAGTAAGTGGGGGTCCACCAGGGCTGGGCGCAGGTGTGAGTTCCACCTGTTGGGGATGGGGAAGTGCTCTACCTTTCTATAGCACCCACACCTGAAGGGGTTGATGGCAAAATAGTGACCCGTGAGAGGTGGCTGCAAGTTCTTCCCACATGGAAGGGGACTCCGTTCTTGCAAAGAAAACATTGCTGTTTTAGTGGGAACTTACCAAAGTGTGCATTGGGCATAAATTATATTCTATTCATTATACATGTAATAATAAAATACTATTCAGTAGCATCAGAGTAGCATACATCTTTCAGCCAAGGAAGTCATATTTGTTCTTTGAACACTTAAAAAGAAATAAATATTAGATAATTGCTCTCCATACCAGTCTGGCAGTGGAACATGCAGCTCCTATTTTTACTGTTGAGGAATTCAGGAGCAGAATTTCCCCATTACCTCAAAGGGACCTTTGGGCCACTGATGTGAAACTGTCACTGCTTATTCCAAGCTAGCCTATATCTTTTACAGCATTAAAGCAAAAGATGGGTTTAACGCACCGTCCTTAGGAAATTAAGAGGAAGCTTGGTTAAGGGTATGAACTGTATTTGCTGCAGGGCATGTGGTGGGAAACAAATTCCATTCCAGATCTAGAATGCTTCTCCCATTGAGAGTATATTTCCATACCATTGATGCTTAGACTGATGCTTTGTTGACAGATCCACAAGCAAGCGCCTCCATTAGAAGACATAGCAGATGACTGCAGTCCAGGCATGAGAGAGTTGATAGAGGCTGCCCTGGAGAGGAATCCCAATCACCGCCCAAGAGCAGCAGACCTACTAAAACATGAAGCCCTGAACCCCCCCAGAGAGGATCAACCACGCTGTCAGAGTCTGGACTCTGCCCTGTTTGAGCGGAAGAGGCTGCTGAGTAGGAAGGAGTTGGAACTTCCTGAGAACATCGCTGGTAGGGACACCTGCTGTGGGCAGTGCCTTTGCTTCTCTTCTCTTTCTGTCCACATCAAACCTCTGATGTCGTTCTTTAAGCACTTGGAAAACTAGGAAATGACTTCTTGAGTACCATACATTGCTTGAGAAATTTCAGCAAGTATATTAACAAAAGCATTTTTTCTTAAAATTGGCTAATTTACCACCAAATTATAATAAATTTTCAGTGCAAGTGTAGGTAACATGGTTATTGGAAACTGCCGCTGACTTGCTTTTTTGCAACAGAGACTATCATTTGGCTTTAAAAGCAAACCAAGCATGACAGTTTTGCTGTTGGTAAAAGACGAGGTCCTATTTAATTCAGTTATGGCAAGCAAGTGCAGTCCTTGGTTGGAAACTTCATGGCCCTGCTCTGCCCAGATAAAATATTGAGTTTGAAGTCAACTTGCATTTCTGTCTTCCTCTGCTTAAAAATTTCCTTGCCAGCTATGAATCTTTCCCACTTAGGAAAGTCAGTATGCATTCCAGGAGCATCAAATATGCAATGAGAAGGTTTTCCATTTTTCTTAAAAATCTGTGGCATTCTTAATCCATTTAGCCCAAACCCAGATGTCAAGCCTGGAATACTTATTTGCATTTCCCTGCTTCTTGTCTGACTTTTTTGTCGTTAAGGAGAACTATCTGGGCTGTTGGAAAATATGCCAGGATTTCTAACTAATTTCTTATCTTTATTGACTCCTTTTTGAACTCTTTGGTCTATGTCATATTACATAAACTAGCCCATAGTGCCAAAGACCAATATTTAACAAAACCAGAGCTCAGACATGTTTCATGAGGTTCCAACGTATTGTTTCTTTGCAGAAAGAACAGGTATTTATCATTGGACATGCTCCCTTGTCACTTATGTTATTTTTTCAATGTTTCCCTTTTCAGATTCTTCATGCACGGGAAGCACTGAAGAATCTGAGGTGCTGAAGAGACAACGTTCTCTCTACATAGACCTTGGAGCGCTGGCCGGCTATTTCAACCTTGTTCGGGGTCCACCAGCACTAGAATATGGCTGATTGATGGTGGCGTGTGCTCTAAATTAAGACAGCATTTATCTGCTGGACGTTGGTTCTGCTGACTCTCCACAGTGGCTCTGTATAGTGAATTGTGGCATTTATTGGGGGGCAGGGTGGGCTCCAATGACTCATGAGTGGGACTCCAAGTGACCCTTGTGCGTTTGATTTGTGAAGCTGCTCTAGTATACACCAGGTCTAAAGTTCTCATTTCTCAGGTGGTGTGACTCAAAGGAAAGACGTTTAGAGCTCATGGAGGGATCATTTCTGGTGACTGATTCTATTCACTGTGCACTTTGCTCAAAATTTTAAAAATACCAATCACAAGGATAATATATTAGCCTAAAATTACTATTCCTGGTTCTCATGGGATCTTCATTTAACTCAGAATAGTTGTTTTGTGTATATTGGTGTAGACTTTGTCAGTAGATTTTAGTATAAATTGAATTCATTATATTTAGGTGAATAGAACTTGGTTTTTGTAGCAATAAGCTGAACTAGTGTCTTAAAATGGCTGGTAAATTAGGAGCCATCTGACAGCAGGCCACTAGTGACAGTTTCTGTTCTGTTCCTATGGAAACATTTTGTATTGTACATGCTATGCTTAAAACATTTAAAACACGATGTTTTAAATGTGGATAAAACTGTGTAAACCACATAATTTCTGTACATCCCAAAGGATGAAAATGTGAGCTTTAAAAAAATGGAAACTTTTGTAAATTCTTGATAATGCTACTTTTGTAATTTTTATGACTCTATTTTCTTTTAAGCATTTGTATATTAAAATAGCATACTGTGTATGTTTTATATCAAATGCCTTCATGAATCTTTCTTTTATATATATATTTAAAATTGTAAAATATGTGAGTATTCCTACTGAAAGTATGTTTTTACATTATGCAAATGAACCCCAACACTTTTATCCAATGTGATTGGTCACATCACTGAATAAATTCAGTATTTTGCCTTAATTATTGTAGAGTGTGATTTCCAGCTGGGACTGGGGATGGGTCATGGAGACTGGGTTATAGGTTGGAGGGGAAACTATCACAAGCAGGCAAAAAATATCTGGGAGTTTTGCAGATTGCATGTTTCTCTTCTACTGCTGCTCAAGCCACTGTTGTCAACTGGAATGTGTTGTACCCCTCGGGTACATTGAAGTAGAATAATTGTGAGCCACTGGTGTAGGGTAAGTGAGGCTCTACTGTGCATCTTGTTTTTATTCATTTATACTACCCTCAAATACACACTTGCATGCTGTTTGCCCATTATTGTTTGGCAAGTTCATAACTAACTTGCCTCTGTGTAAGGTAGATTTAAATCACATACACCACGTTCTAGTGAAAACTATTGAGAGGGAGAGTCTGATCCGTCACTCACAGAGTGAATAGTATTAAACACTTTTATATGTGTTACATAAAACACACCATCCCTTGTAATCCTCACAACCCACACGTGAAATATGCATTGTTACCTTTTTTTGTTCAGAAAGGGAAATTGAAACATAGTGAGGGGTAGATACCTTTATGCTCAAGATCACAAAGCAAATAGAGCTGGTGTTGGAACCCAGGCCTTTGTGACTCCAATACTGCTGTTCTTCCTCATACAATGCTGCTCATGGTGACAGATCATGTCACTGCAGAGGAAGCACAGTGGGATTCAGTGCCCTATGTGAAGGCGGAGGTGGAGTCATCTCAAAGCTAATGAACTTGCAGCCTCAGGGCTCCTCATGTGCATGGGCTCCTCCATGGCCCTGTGCCTGATTTCATCTTATCCCAGATTAGGCCCAGCAAAACTTGGATCAGCTCTTGGGTAAAGTACTGTGTATAGCTTTTGATGACATTCATGAAAAACTTACAGAGTTCATATGAATTGAGTTTCAGTTAACAAATTCCATTTGGAGAAGACGATTGCTTTTAAATAAACTGGAGCTCTTGTGCAGAGATCTGGGGATTTTGCTGCGAGCTGGTCAGCGGTGGTGGCGGTTGAGGAAGTGGCTATGAGAGGCAGCTACAAGGGGAAGTCCGGGCTGAGGCCTGTGCACCGAGCTCCTGCAGAGCTGTTTACCTGGGAGGCCAACAGCTGCAGCCTGGGATGTGTCACGAGACAGAATCAGTTTAAGAGAAGCATGGAAGCCTTGACTGAGTAGCAAGGGAACCCATCACCCACCTCCTGAGGAGATGGGCAGTGGGACTGTCAGGGTTGAGTGTAGCTAGGACAGAATAATCACATCCTGAAACCAATTTCTGCCCCCTTTGGTAATTCCTGCTTCAACAGCAAGCCCCTGATTGCTCAGTGGCATTGGGATGCATTATGATGCATTATGGAAAGTAGACTGGGCCTTTCCAGCTCAGGCCATAGAGTTCATCTTGTCTAAGCACCTTGATAGACAAATGCTTGTTGGAGGCCACATGATCAATGCTACACCCCATCTTCCCATCTTCACTAGCCACCTTGTGTTAGCCCTGAGGTCTGTAAAATCACTGGAAACAGATGATAAAGATTACCCACCAGAAATTTGCTGAACCTAACTGGAATTTTCCCAGGTTGGAGAGACAGTTCCTATCTGCGGAATAGCCAGCTCGAGCAAAGTTTCCACCAATGTCTGCCATGCCACCAAGCACCACGGTTGGATATGAGAGGGATTCTCTCAGTGCCCTGGGTTCCTCCCTGGTGCGTGCTCACTGTCTGACAGACACAAGCAATTTGAACTTTTATTGATGGCAAATTCCTGTGGTGTGATTCAATATAAAAGCCACTATTTTTCTAGAGGGCCTGGGGTTTTTTTTCATAGGTCTGCAAGGTGATTGGGAGTAAAGAAAGCTTGATGCCAAGCCCCACGGCAGACAGGAGGGAATGCACCCAACAGGAGAGCAGGCCTGTTAATGGAGAGTTGAATCCTGAAGGGGAACCAAGTCTGGTCAGAAAATTGTGCTGGGCCTTTCAGGGCACACAAGTGAGAGAGGGTCCTAGCCCTTCTTACTCATCCAGTCCCTGCTGAAAAAAGCATATTCCATGTTGGAATTTCTAGAACGTTCTTTGTTTTTATTTACATTCCCATCTGTTCCCAAAGAGATTTTTTTTTTTTTTTTTTTTTCCAAACATTTAATTTCAGGGGGGGGGGGGTCCCAACCTCTTTTTTTTTTTTTTTTCCTTTTTGTCTTTTTTCGTGACCGGCAACGGATCGCAACCCTCAGTGTCACGCCCGTACCGGACCGGGACCGGCAACGGGATCACAACCCTCGGTGTTGCGCCTGCACCTCGCTCAGCCAGTTGCCGCACCTCGCTTAGCCAGTGAGCAGCCGGTCTGTATGTGGGGTCCGAACCCTCAGCGGGAGCGCCACCGCGCTCCCAAGCAGCGCACTGTAGCAGTGCGCCACCGGGCTGGCCCCCCAAGCTGACTTTTTAAATGTCAAATTAATCTCAAATGCATGAGAAGACAATGATTGCAATAATTTGGTTTGGGCACCAACATTAGGTTTCAAAAGCTCACTTTGGGTCGGGGAGAGAAGAGAAGCAAACTAAACAGCTACAGAGCATTTTTTTCAGGAATCCATACACAACCTCGCCATGATTTGTGGTTGGCTCTCTCTGGGGAGGGTGTGCTTATCCAAGTGTGAAATGAAGAGAGAGAATCACATTTCTACTCTGCTGGACAGAGGCCCTCAGACCTGGGAGCAGCAGCTGTTTCTTCAACAGCTGGAACTTGGACTACAGATTTCTCCCTGTTGCTTAGGTTTAACCCAGAAAAGGGAAATCTGTTTTGTCTCAATTCAAAATCAAAGTGAAAGACGACCACTCATAGCCAGCACACATAAGAACAGAGCATGCGCTTCATTTATTTTCTGTGCTGAGACAAGTTCTGAGTACTTAACCTATTCAGAGATATTTGCTTCACCACATATCACAGAACTAGAGGTGATAATAGCTGGCTCTCTGACTGCCCAGAGAGCAATAACTGATTTAATGAATTAGATCCTATTAATTCTGGTGACCATGCAAATGAGACCAACCAGGAATATAAATCAATGAATAATCAGCTAAGAGCACAGCATTCTCTCATTACAGCTCTACATGCAGGTGCACTGAGTTGGCCAAGTAATTGTGTCTTCATAGGAATAACACTAAAGATTAGAAGATATATGGAATTGTTCTGCAAATGTTGGCTATTATTATCATTTTCTTTACTTAATTAATGCTCAATGCTCTCTCTGTGAAGCTGAAGGTACATGAATGTAGAATTTCAGAGACCGTTTTATTGGAACACGTCTCCATAGTGGTTCATTTATAAATTCTAATAGACTTGACTCTTTTGAGCCTCATTAACATTCTTCCAAGGTGTCAAGGAAGATAAAAAAGGCAGAAGAATATTTTCAGGAGAAAGAGAGTTCATGGGCACTATGGAAGGCTTGGAGCTTGGAGTGGAGTTGACTTCTGGTTTAATCTTGCTTTTCACAAATGTGCCAGTGACAACAAGACCACAGGACTGACCAGAGGCTACAGAATGACATTGGCTGCACCAGGAAGGTCTTCTGTCAACTTTTGGGCTTATGCAAAGAGGAAATGGCATGACCCTTTTCACCACCCCCTGCCACACACACACTCTTCTCTTTCTGCTGAGGCTTTTCTTCTGATCAGAAATTTGGGTCTTGCCAAAGTTTTGTTCCCAGTAGAATGGAGGGCTGAGAGGTGACTCAGGGCCTAGGAGTCTCCCTGAAACTTCCACAACTTCCTTGTGTGGACTGATTTGTGTGTCCTTGCCAGGGCTAGCAAGTAAGAAAGCATCAATTGTTTCTATCTTAATTTACATAGGAAAGAAAGAGAAAGAACGAAGTAATTGATTCAGATTTTTCTGATGGCAGCCCGAAGTTCATTTTTTTTGGTCTGGCCATCAAGCAAGAGAGAACAGAAAGAGTTGGCATGTGCCTTCCTCATTTGCCTCTTTGGCCTCTTTCTCCCGCTCTTGACACCCCACCCCAAACCCCTCCAATTCCCCAGTTCTGCTCTCCAGAAGCGATTACTACTAGCAGAGATACTCTATGCAGATACACACATATGTGATTATATAACACCCTTCTTTGTAAACAACAACAAATGCACACGTGGTAACGTGACATATATAGTTTTACATCTTGTTTTTTTGACAGACTATTTCCCAAAGATTACAGAAGGAAGTATGTTTATGAGAGCAATCCCTTAACCTGAATCTTACTTTGTAGACAAAGCCTTTCCCAACCATTTCTGCCATGAGTGGGAGGCTCTAATTTGGATTTTTCTTTGTGCTTTTCTTTCCTCCTTTGGAAAGTGAGGGGAAACACGATAACCTTTCAAGTAGTTTCCAGCCACTAATTCATTTGATAGGAAAGGAAATTGAATGGCAACTAATGTATCAATCTGCCTATGGTCTGAATTTAATTATTGGCAGAACAGGGATACTTGACTTCTAACTCTGGGATTTTGCCAGCAGCCCATACTGACGTTTGGTGCTTACTGTTTCCTTTTTGGTGTCTATGGTCTGGGAAATCCCAGAGCAGAAGCAAGGTAGCAGTTTATACTTATATTAGCTTTTAAGTGTGAGGAATCGATAAGAACTATCTGAGTAGACTGATCAAGTGTCCCTTCTCTTGACAGCAAGAGACTAGATCCTGTTTCAAGTTGATGTGATATAAATGGGACATAGATGATGTGATATAGATAAAGACATGTGATATAGATGGATAAGAAAGAATGGGCTCTGGGGTGAGTGCTGGAGGGCAGAGGAGATTCTACACAGGGAGGCAAAATCAAAGTGATATTAAAGGAGAAGAACTGATGGTGTTTGGTGCAAGAAAATAGTCATGAGCTGCTCATTAAAGTTAACAACGACAAAGAATGTTGCTCTACCAGCTGTGTGCTTAACAATTGTGGAATGCAGTGGTGGGTAGATAAAAAGTTATATTCCAGCGAACTAACTCTATAGGACCCAAACTCTTTTCACTTAAGCCCTACTGTCGTGTTGGCATTACTATTTATGTTTAGGATGAATAGAATCCCAGACCATTGTGAATTCAACAAAGAAATGCCAAATGTTCTAAGAGCAAAGCTCTTCCAAGCTTAACCTAACTTTGGAGTTGGCAGATGCGCTGGGGAGTGCTGGCGTCCTTTGTCATTTGCTTTGGTGACCAAGAGTCAGAAAGGGGAGGTCAGAGTGGGACAGAGCTGTTTCCTATAAACCAGAATCCAGACCTGGGCAGGAGAGGGCTGTGTTTAGGATTTGCAAAGTCTGTTCAATTAGAAGGGGTCAAAGTGTGGCTTGAGCCATTGTCATGTAAGGTTTTCATATTGTCGAGCAGGGGAACAACCTCAGAGGAAATGGAGACTCATATTTATTGAGTGCTTTATTATGACAGATATTGTCACAATTGTCACATTTTTACATGTATTAGCAAACTAGGGAACTGAGACTCTGAGAGGGTGGGTGAGCACTGTGAGGATACACCGCAAGTACGTGGCAGACCTGAGATTTGATAACAATCCACCTGACTCCAATGCCACTGCCCTTCCCACTAAACTCTCCCGCTTCCCCATGCCACTGGAAGGAAGGGGAGAAAGAAATTTCCCACCAAAGCTTGTTAAGGTGAGAATATAGAACCTGTAAAAACAGCAACCAGGACGTTGAATGTCGTTAAGGTCATAATTATGTGTCATGAACTGCGTGATTATATACAGAATATAAAATAGAAGCAGTGAGAGCTGCAATAGCTCACAAAACTGGAAGGGTTCAGCATCAGTGAGGCTCCTTCTTAGACTGGGCTTCCTAGAAAACAGAGCATGAGGCAAAGCTTAGGTGCTAATGTTTCATAGCAGGTACAATTCCAGGGCAATGACAGCGAGGACAGAGAGGAGTGGGAAGAGGGGATTGGGAATCGAAGCAGGAGAGGAGGAGAAGCAAATGAAATATGGCTCAATGCACCGTCCACAGCTTCAGGAGAAGCCACGCTGGTTGCTTAGTCACATGGGAAATCGTTGGAGATGCCATACAGAACAGTGTCCCAGAACAGCCCATTGAAGACAAAAAAGGGAGAGGAATTCATCTCTCCCTCCGATCTCCTGTCTCTCATTGGTCAAGTCTTTCCCATAACTGTTAACTCTCCTGCCCTGCTGAACCCAGCATACCATGTCTTCAGATACCTCTGAGTGGTTTCTGGGACAGCCAGTTTCCACATGCCACAGTTTAGCACTTCACCCAAATCTGTAAATGAGGGGAGGGACCACAGTCTCCTGGGGCCCACTAGGACTGGGCAGCAGAGGTGCTGTGGCTCCACCAGAATGTGGGCAGTGAAGGCTGTGTTGGTGCTTGGTGCCCCTCTTGGCAGAGGCTTGGAGATGTCAATGCCAGCAGATGATGTGGCAGAAACTGGGTGATGGACAGTGCTAGGGGGGTCTCCGTGGGTAAGCAACCAAGGGTGCGGGAGACAGGTGGAGTCTAGAATGTCTGAGGAGATGTGGCAATTCTATCTGATACAGACTTCCAAGAGCAAAGAGATGGGACATTTGAATTCGGGTAATTTCAGAAAAATCCATTCACAAAGTCGCTCTTTCTGGAAACAACAATGTAGGGGGAATAAAGAAGATAATTTGATAGCTCTGGGCTAGCAGCAGCCGAACTGTCACTGATTCCAGGCTTGAGGGATTCAGGGAAGAGAGCAACTACTGGACTCAGAAGGACATTCACGTAGAAGAAGCCACCTTAAGAGGAACAATGTCCTTTGGTCAGGGGACACCGCTAATCCCAGGGCAATCTCACAAAGAAGGAATTAAAGAGTAACAGTTTCAACTGGAAGCCAGAGATGAAGAATCTACTGAGGTCATTCATACAGGTCTGCCTCCTGGGGCTCAGAGCCGGTGCAGAAGTGAGAAGGGTGGGTCTGGAGGTGCCTATGGAAGGCACCTTGCACCTTGCACAGGGGCTCGGAGAACATTGGTCCAAATCTTCCTCACCCCATTTTTTTTTTTTTTACATTAAATGAAAGATGGTGTTGTTTGCTCAAGGTTATAGTATCAGGAGAGAACTTTGCAGGGTGAGGAGGGTGGCTGGGGGAAGGGAGAGTGTCAGAGGCAAGAGGGCCCAGGGTCAGGAGCGAGCAGGGTGAGTTTGTGGACCATTGAGGGGGGTGTCCTGACCCAACAGAAGTTGAAGGATTATGAGAACTACTGGTAAGTGGGAGGGTCAGATTTCCAAGGGCCTTGAAAGCAAGCAGGTCAGTTTTCCCTTGGTGTGGAAGGAAGAAGGTTGCTATTAAAGGTTTTGAGATGAAAGCAGCATTAAGTAAGATTAGCCTAGGCAGAACAATAAATTAACTTTAGAAAAAAGGGAAATCGGATTCAAGAAGTCCACATTTATTTAACAGGGAAGCTATTAAATAAATACAGAAATGGACTGATACAAGCCTGGATTTTGAATATGGCAGAGGATATAGTCAGAGGAAAAATTGGTAGGAGTCGCGTATGGCTGGATGTGAGGGTGAAGGGGAGGAATGAGCCGATGGTAAACATAAGCTTTTAAGTCTTGATGACTGAAGAAATGGCAAAGACTTCGACAGAGGGAGGAAGGGGAGATGGTTGGTCCTCTAGGGCAGGGGTGGGGACTGGGGTGACATGGGTTTTGGTTAGGACATGTTGAGACTGGGGAGACTCACTACTTAATCATATCTTCTAATCTGAACATGTACAACCAGATATCATCTGCAAAAGGACAGAGCAGAGTTATACCAAGGGTGGGGCAGTGGGAGGTGTCTTCCAGGGTGAAGACAATAAGCAGGTGCATTGTCTATTGAGAATTCAAAAGTAATGAAATCAACTAAAAGTCAATCTCCTTTTGAATATTACCTTGCCCCGGTCAATGATAAAATACTCCTTCCTGAAAAAATCTTCTGTTGATCTACGTTCTAAACAATTGCTGTTGTTACTGCTGACTTTTAATTATGTACTTAGGCTTCAGGTTAACTCATTTTAATTACTTGTCCTCTAATAAACACTGTACGTTAGCTAATTTGGGTAACTAGTTATAAAATCATCCCAACATAGAACTCAATCACATGCATTTGTTTAAAGAGTAGGGACAGGGAGGTTGGAGAGTAATTAGGTGGGGGACATGAGGAATAATCACAATTTGTCGTAATGAACATGCTGATAGTATTGATCTGGCCATCACATCTTGAACACAAGTGGTAACAGTCAGCTTTGTACCCCATGAATATGCATAACCAATAAAAAAAAGAGTAAGTTATTTTTGTTTTCAATCCCAAGGTACAGGGATTGAACCTGGATCTTGGTATTATAAGCACGACGCTCTAACCAACCAAGTTAGCCAGTGCCCCTGTAGAGTAAGTTATTAATGTCACATAATTGTTGAAGTTCACTCAGGCATGTTGGCATTTCCCCCTCCCATACCCCCATTGTGTTTAAAATTTAAAACAATGAAACAGTGCAGACACTGAGGTGAAATATTTTTGTTTGGTAAGTGCAAACTTTAGTTCATACATGAAATATTCTCAATTTGAGTAACATGTTTAAAATTAAAATTTATTTTTTGAATTTTAATTACTAATTGTTGGTTTTAAAATGAAAAATTGAATCAAGAAAATAAATTTTTTTTGGCCCATACCAGTTGTACATGACTTGAGCAGCAACCTGGTGAAGAGGGAAAATGAGACTGTCACAATAAAGATGGACCCTTCTCTACTGTTGACATCTCACAATAAAGACGGACCCTTCTCTACTGTTGACATCTCACAATAAAGATGGACCCTTCTCTAATGTTGAAAAGAAAGGAGAAAAGAATGAAATAGGATTTATTTGACAGCTTCATGGTTTCATAAATGCCTACCAAATACCAAAAAACTGCAGAAAGCATAGATGTTAGGCTGGCCAGTTAGCTCGGTTGGTAGAATGTGGTGCTGACAACACCAAGGTCAAGGGTTTGGATCCCCTATTGGCTAGCTGCCCGCCCCCCAAAAAAACCAAAAACAGATGGTTTATTTTTTTAAAAATTGTTTTTTTGTTGTTGTTGGATACTACTTGCAGATGAGATTTTGAAACGGAACACCCAATTTTACAACTAACTTTAAAATCTGGTAGAAATTAAATCTTAAAATCTCCGAACACGAGATGGCTGAATCATATTTTTCCTGCTTAGAAAAATGGAAAATTTTGGCAATGGAACAGAAATTCCTAAAAACTATTGACAAAATCCATCAAGTGAAAATAAATTAAGAAGAAAAATAGAAATTTTATATCATCATTTGGACTTAATTATACTTTTAGCCACATAAAACCTTTCTTTCTGTGGTTATAGAACAGATATATCATCAGCAAACAGGAGGCATTTTTTAGTGCTTAGTTTGCAATCCAGTTTTGAAGGAACATTGTGCAAAATTTAAACATACTATTCTTTCAGAAGATGTTTTTATTTCATACATAGTTATGTGTCACTTAACACGGAATATGCCCTAAGACATTTTGTTAGGTGATTTTTGTGGTTGTCCTAGGGTGAACTTGCACAAAGCTGGATGGTACAGCTTTCTACCCACCTAGGCTACATGGCACAGCCTATGGCTCCTAGACTACACACTTGTACATACTACTCACTTGTGCACACTTGTACACACTTGTATGGTATAGTCTATTGCTCCTAGGCTACTGTACCAAATACTGTAGAAAATTGGAATGCAATGCTAAGTATTTTTGTATCTGAACATATTTAAACATAGAAAAGGTAGTAGTATTATGGCAGCCTGGTAGGTTTGCTTATACCAGCCCCACCACAGACACATGAGTAATGTCTTGTGCTACAACATTACAACAGCTATGACGTCACTAAGCAATAGGAATTTTCCAGCTCCATTATCATCTTATGGGATCACCCTATATGTATATGCAGTCTGGTGTTACGCAGCACATGAGTGTATTTCAAAAAATTAAAATTAATTCATTCATCCTCAGAGGAATTACACAAAATTGAAAATAGTGGTAAATGTTAAAAAAGCAAAAATACACTGGTATTCTTTTTTTGGAACTCCAAAGATATATTTCACACAGTTATTAAGTACTTGAAATGATCGGTTGTGTCTGTATTGAAGATGATCAAATTAAAACAATCATTTTGGGGCCTCTTTCCTATTTCTGGGAAGATAGCTGCTGAATGCATCAAACATCCTTTGTGACAATTGGATATAGATGGACTGAACATGAACCTAAGCTGTGGTCCAGGAAATGACCACACTGGAACTATGACTGGTGTTCAGGGTGGTGTTTATCAAAGATCAAAGAAATTGATCGAAGCCCTTTTTTGTGCCTGCTTTCTGCAAGTTATTCTCGGAAACTGCACAATCTCTTCTTTTGGACATGCTTCTGCACGTGTGATATTTTTGGAATTGTGGACAAATTTTATTCATTCTTGTAGTCTCACCTCATCAATAAAAAATGCTGCAAGAGTGTAGGTCACAAATAAAAAGCCTTTCCCAGGTAAGATGGAGTGTTCAGTAGGAAGCTGTGCATACCATAAAGACTGATTTTGAAAAATTAATCCCAAATTTTGAAGTTAAGTGGATCAGTCTGGATTTGTCTCTCTGCTCTCTGCTATTTTGATTCTATGTTACATTTTTTTCTTGGATGAAGTTTTAGATGGGGTCAATCAGACACAAAATATCCGAAAGAGGCTGGAACTGGCCTTAGTGTGTGAGTGTAGTAAGCCCTGAGCTTTAAAATTGTTCCTTGAAGAAAGAAATTACAAAGAAGACCTTTAACTCTGCAGCAAAATATAAAAACAAGTGAAATTTACAAAGAAAATAAAATGAAAGTTTGAAGAAGAATGTGGACAAATGACAGAAGATGCTGCCCTTGCATTGCCAGAAGAAACTCAAAGGGTAAGGTTTGAGCGCCCTACTCATTTCCCCCCAAACTGGGCACACTCTAAAGGAATAGATCAAATAAAATCAATTTGTACTCTTATTCTGCCGTTGTTTTACCCGATTTTTGCAGAAAAAGAAAAACTTTGGCAGTTTTTATCAAACATTGAAGAATTCGATGATGAATTTTCTGGAGAAGATATTTGGAAGACAACAGAAGATTTTGAATGGGAAGACTTTTGAAAGCTGCTGGGATCAATCCAATCTCAAAGAAAGTAAAATATGGACAATATTGCAGTTTCTGGATTTATTGTGAAATGGGATTTATGTGAATTTCTGCTAAACTATATCCTTTTCCTAACTGTACATCTGTTGTTTCATGTGAAAAAGCCTTTGAAGCTAAAATTAATAAAACCTGTTCTTCAATGAACTATGAGTGAGGAAAGATGGACAAATCTGATCATAGTGTATATTGAACATATATTGTGCAAAGACCAATTTTCAAAAAAACATTGACAGGTTTTCAGGACTTACAGCTGGAAAAATAAAGTTAATTCGTTCTTTACTACAACAGATAAATATATAGAGATCATTTTTTCCTCTTTCAAAAAATACATTAATGTAATTGAAAATACTGATCATTTACCATTTTATTTTTTGTGCTGTAGTATTTATTTACTGACATGCTTATGTATTTGAAGTTCAATAAAAGAATGTTTTTATATTCTGTGCTTCTTTTCTGGTGGTAACTATTATTTATTTCATTTCATGATTACGACTAAAAATAATTTTATCATCAGGAAGGGGGTGTTGAAAAATAATCTGCCCCAGAGCTTGATTATGTTAGGTGTGTCACTGCGATAGAGTCTTCTTTGTAAGTTATGCAAAGAGGTCTTTTTATTGTTAAGATATTCAGAAAATTGAATAACTTCTTAACTCTTGATCAAGGTTTGAGCCTAGGAATGGAAATTCGCGCCTACTTTGTTTTATCCAGATCCTGGTAGATTAGAGTATTTATCACAAAGATCATACATGGTGGTGCTTTAATAAATATTTCTTTAAAAATGAGTAAATAAATAAGTAAATGAAGGACTCTATTACCTGGCAATCCCCTTTCTGCATAAAGGAGCATGTGGATTCTTAATAGGACTTAGAGAGGATTTAAAAACACACTAAAAAGATACTAAGGATGAGATCGATTATTAGTGTAAGATTTCTGGAAGATTCATAAACTTAGGCATAGGTTTTAATATCTTGGTTGTACACAGCTTAGTTAGCAAGAAATTATAAGCCATGAAAATAGGGAGTTTCCTTAATGAATAAAATTTAATTTCAGAGGAAGTGAAGCCGTTAAGAAACTGACAAAAATAATAAGAGCGGCAATGAGTAGAAAACAACACAGGAAAGGAGACATGCCACCCTGCTTAAATAGTGTGAACATCCAATACACTATTTAAGTGTTTTGGCTCTTTGACACCCAAACCAGAGAAATGAAGTTTAGTGATTTATGACGCTGGCATGGAGCTTGATTAAATTGTAGTAAAGCTTCAAGAGTGGATCCATCACATCTGACCTAAAATAGCCCAGCTACTCAAGAAGGGTGGCATTTGCTTCCTTCCTCTTCTAGGCTCACTGATGGTAATTAAGCTGGGATAACTAAAAACAGTTCTCAGAAAAAGAGGAAGTGTATGAAAATGCTTGTGTGAGTTCACAGTGCAGTTTCGGTAAGTGTGTGCTCTGTCGATTTCTCACCATGCTTTTTTCCACCAGGACTTCTGATTCCTTTCAGGAACAGAAGCAATCCAGTCCACGGGGCTTCTCTTTTGGTGTGAAATGCACTGTCTCAGTATTTCTGATGCTATACTGAGGGCTCCAGTGGAAGTTTTTTAGCAGATGTGAGTGGGTCATGCCCTGGTGGGGCCTGGTGTTTTGCTGCTATTCCTAATAGGCTCTGTTAAACAGATCAGTTTGGGACTTGAATTGGAGGCGTGAAATAGAAACTAGAATTGGAGTAAAGAAAAGATACAGTTAATTACATGGGAGAGGCTATTCAATTAACTTCCAAAAAGGATTTTAGTTTGTGTAGGGGAGAGCCAGAGAGAACATTATTTATAATTTATAAATATTTATGATTGTGAAATATTAGTAACAGCAAGGAAATGATTAAGTAAAGTATGGTACCTGCATTTATTGATTTTATGTTATCAACAAAAAATATATTATGAAGAGTTAAAAATTATACAAAGCAGGTGGTTTATGCTTCATTACTGCATCTAGAGTTGTCTGATCAGCAAATCTGATTGTGCTCAAAAGGAAGTCACTGTTGCTCTTAGGATGAAAAACATACTCAATACCTGGCTTACACTATCTTTTATTGTCTTTCTAGATTCAACCTTCAAAATTTCCCTTGCCCCCTTCCCTTCTATGCTGCACACATGCTGTTTCCTCTGCCTACAACAGTCCTTCTTTATTGCCTGGATAACTCCTTCTAATTGTTCTGATCTTGCCTTGGACCTCACTTCAGTAGGGGAAGCCTTGCCTAACCATCCCCCAAGATCAGATTGGAGGCTATGGAATTTTGTGCTTTCTGCACAGTATCATAACTGCTTGATTACTTCTTTCTTTTTTCATAATTTTTAAAAAATGTTTTATTGACAAGTATTGATTATACATACTTATGGGGTACAGAGTTATATTTCAACACAATAGTGATGATCAAATCAGTGTAATTAGCATATTCATCATTGCAAAATTTTTTCTTTGTGACGAGGACATTCAATCTCCTCTCTTCCAGCCATTGAATAATATGCAGTAAGTTAGTGTTAATTACAGATACCTATCTCAACTGTATACCAGCAGAATTTATTTTTCCTCTCTAGATGTTTTGAATTCATTAACCAATCTCTCTCTATCCAACAAGGGTGGAGAGCTATATCCCCAGGACCTAATTCAATCCTTCGCACATAAAAATGCTCAATGAATATTTGATGAATGAGTTGTTACATTGAGTAGAAATGGACAGCTCCATGCTGCGTGTGATATGATTACAAATGTTTTTCTAAACCATCTTTTAAATGACAGAAAGAAAATATCATGTAGCAAAATGTTAGTATTTTAATTGCCAAATTTCTGTTGCAATCACACTCGTATATTAGAATCAGTTTGTTATTTTTAAAATGCAACAGAAAAGAGGAAACCATCTGAAGTCAACATTGCAGTTGAGAATAGTGTGTCAAGCGTGGGACCTGTAACAATGCTTTGAATAAAAAAAATAATAATAAGCTGGGGTAATCTTTGGGTGGAGCGAAGTTACATTTCTATAAACTTTGCATCTGCAGGCCCTAGCAGAGGAGGCAGCTCAGAGTGACAGGGGAAATGAAACAGAGTGGGTTACATCTGCCCAGGGCGCAGGCAAGGCCAGCCCGAGCAAGAAGGCAGAGTCTGCAAGAAGCAATGGGAGAGACTACTGAGAAAGTAGCCAGGAACTACCCTGAGGGGCAGCAAAGGACAGCTAGGAGCAGATGACTTCAACTGGGATGAGGATGGGCTTGCTTGGTTTAGATCCATAAAGTGACAGAGGGAGGCAGAGGGGGTCCTGAGGAAATGGAGTGGTTGTGGCAATGGGGTGTGCGTGTATGGGAATGCTTGGATCAAAGGGCACATGGGTAGCAAGTCCCTAGAAAAAGACCCCAATTCAAAGAAGGCCCTAGAAAAAGGTCCCAGTTCAAAGAAGGATGCACACACCTTGGTAGAAGGCAGCATCTGAGCTGACCTGAAAAAAAGTTGGAGGTGTCAGAAAGAAGTGTGTCAAAGGTGAAGGAAACTTGGGAGTTCAACTAGGCTGAGTCAGTCTGCCCACGTGGTGAAACTCAACTGAAAGTCGACACGCATATGACTAACCCAGACAGTGAGGGACGATGCAGCCTGGCCAGGGAAGAACTGGAGAAACAGGCAAGGGGGCGGAAGTGAGTAGCTTGTGCTAGACGAAATTGGGTGGAGGTGGGTGTCAGGGATGATTTCAGGCTAGTTTGGTGGGAGGCTGGGGCAATTATGTAATGACAACTTGTAAAGACCTTCTGAAAATAACAATAATAATAACCACAAAAAAGGGAGTTGGAGTGCTGCATGCCATGCAGGAGAATGAAGCTGTTTGGGAAGATGGAAGGTGGGAGCCACTGGATGGGTTTCCCTAGCTCAGGTGGGCGGTTTAGGGGGTCCAGAAGACAATGTCCAGCAATCTATGAAACTCTTGGTTCAACAACTGTTGTCCTTCTGGAAATGACCCCTTCACTTCTAACTCAGGCTCTGAGTGATTAGCTTACTATGTTTAGGGAATCAGACCCAGGCTGGTTTCTGCCTGGATTTTTGAACTGGAGAGCCTACACCACAAGTCAGTTATCTCTGTGTCAAATGCACTAAGTTGTGTGTCAGACATCCACCCAACACATCAGTTTAGCAAAATGGACATATGGAGCCAATAAACCTGTTTCCTGCAGAGACTGTAACTAATAAGCAGTTAGGAGATCTCTCCCATGTATCCAAGCAGTGCATCGCATCTAGATAGGATATTTGCCAAGATCTGCTGTGCGCTCCCAGCCGAGTGTGACCTCAAGGACTCCTGGATATCAGGCCCCAAATTTTCACCTAGGAAATGATGGAAATACAGTCTTGACAGTGCACATGTGCACACACACACACAGCACTAAGGTGCAAAACTTGAAGTTCTGGAAGCACATTTCCTGCCATATGGGAATGCTGATTATCAAGGAGGAAGACTCAAGCTGACACCCAGAAAACTGGACAAGAGATGCGGATTGAGTCTGGGCAGCACTCAGATCTCTGGTTCCAGTCTTCCCTCAGGCTCAGCTATGTCCCTGTCCCTCTCACTATCAAAACTTTCTTGGATCCATGAGTCAATGAATTCTCCTTTTGGCCTCATCTAGCTTGAGTTGGGGATCTGTCTCTTATCACCCAATCAGTACACACAGGCTATTAAAATCACATTTGCTAAAAAGAATCTATCTGGCCAAGGAAGAGGGTCACACATCCCACAGCAGAAGCAGGCTAGTAAGGATCTGGATATGTATAACCCATGAGTTTGTGCTCTTGGCTTTGAGAATGTCCTGGTGAATGTTGCTGGAGGTGCTGGTGGCAGCCCTAAAAGGAAGAGGTTAAGCTGGAAAGCTGGGGAAGGGTGGACGGCGGAGGCGTCAGAGAAGCTGTGCAGGGGTATGAGGGAAAAGGCAGCTACTGTCTGAATTGCAAGCCCAGTGACATTGACCATGAATGTGATGGCAGGTTTAACCACCCATTGATGGAGCTTGTCATTTCGAGGACTTTGGCTGACCTA
>NW_007729956.1:36895-38689 GCF_000696425.1 Galeopterus variegatus | reverse complement strand
TTAAGCTGGAAAGCTGGGGAAGGGTGGACGGCAGAGGCCTCAGAGAAGCTGTGCAGGGGTATGAGGGAAAAGGCAGCTACTGTCTGAATTGCAAGTCCAGTGACATTGACAATGAATCTGATGGCAGGTTTAACCACCCATTGATGGAGCTTGTCATTTCGAGGACTTTGGCTGACCTAAGGGACAGTCAGGGACATGCAATACATGTGACTCAAGAGACCATCTGAGTGTGGTAGGCAGTCAGGAGTAGTGCTTCAATTCTGCGGAATTAGGACATGAATGTGTCTCCTAAAAGAAAATTGTGTGGAATGTCAGCTGTGTAATAGGTTATATGTCTATAAACACTGGGGTAACCACTACTCCGCATTTGGGACAGTCATGGTTTACACCTAGTATTTTGGTGTAATTATTAATAGCACCCACTTTCACACTCAAAATTACCAGGTTTGAATGGTAAATTCTGTGGTCCCCTAGTGAACAGCTAACTTGATGTTGTGTCACAATTGAAAGGAGGGTTGCCAAAGGGAGGGAGGAGGGAAGCAGCAACTTTGGGAAGAGAGAAAAAAATAAAACCACCGTCCATAGTTGGTAGGAAAAAGGTGGGAGTTATCAGGAATAAACACAGTGGTATTGAAAAAATTCAGCAGCCAGAAGAAAATGGCTGAGGTCAGAATGGGTGGACCTGCTGGGGAGGTCTGGTGAACTCAGAACCACAGAGTGCTGATGACTTTGGAGGATACTGAAGTGTCACAGATGGGGACGCAGAGTGAGTCATGGAGGTGGAACTAGAATGGGCAGAATCCAGGCCTGAGTGATGTGCTGCAGGCCGTCAGATCAGCATGTGTCATGCTACGGACCAGAGCTATGCAGAGCTGATGACAAATGACTCATGCCAGCAAGGTCAGGGTCAAGAGGGAGGATGGGCACCAGTGAGCCCTGCAAGAAAGCTGTCGCTCTGAGGTTCTCTGAAGGATTCATTTTTTTACCCTGAAAAATTCAAGGTCATCGGTCAACCTTGAGTCTGGGATGGATGATGGATCTTAAAACTATGAACATCTTAGATCAACCCTTTAACTTGAGCAGACAAGAAAAATGAGATCCAAGGAGGTTAAGTCCCATGTCCATCTAGGCAGCGGCAGACCTGCAGGTGGAATCTCAGTAGCCTGTGCTCAGGGAAGTTCTCGGATTTGCCAAGGCGCATTGTAAATCCTTCTTTTGGAAATTAACCAAGCACATTAGAGCAGTAAAAGGCTTGAGCAACCTTGAAGTGAAAAATTAAGTCTAACTCGGCATTTTCTGAACTAATTTGACGGTGCTACCATCTTTTTGTTTGTTTGTTTGTTTAATTTTATTTTGTCAATATACAATGTGGTTGATTATTGTGGCCCATTACCGAAACCTCCCTCCCTCCTCCCTCCCCCGCTCCGACCCAACAATGTCCTTTCTGTATGCTTCTCATGTCAACTTCAAGGAATTGTAATTGTTGTGTCTTCTCCCCCACCCCAGTTTTTTTTTTGTGTGTGTGTGTGTGTGTGTGTGTGTGTGTGAATTTATTTATTTATTTTTAGCTCCCACCAATAAGTGAGAACATGTGGTATTTCTCTTTCTGTGCCTGACTTGTTTTACTTAATATAATTCTCTCTAGGTCCATCCATGTCGTTGCAAATGGCAGTATTTCATTCGTTTTTATAGCTGAGTAGTATTCCATTGTGTAGATATACCAAAATTTCCATATTCACTCATCCGATGATGGACATATTGACTGGTTCCAACTCTTGGCTATTGTAAAGAGTG
>NW_007729956.1:33569-35993 GCF_000696425.1 Galeopterus variegatus | reverse complement strand
TCTAAGTCCATCCATGTCATTGCAAATGGCAGTATTTCATTCTTTTTTATAGCTGAGTAGTATTCCATTGTGTAGATATACAACATTTTCCATATCCACTCATCCAATGATGGACATTTGGGCTGGTTACAACTCTTGGCTATTGTAAAGAATGCTGCGATGAACATTGGGGAACAGGTATACCTTCGACTTGATGATTTCCATTCCTCTGGGTATATTCCCAGCAGTGGGATAGCTGGGTCATATGGCAGATCTATCTGCAATTGTTTGAGGAACCTCCATACCATTTTATATAGAGGCTACACCATTTTGCATTCCCTCCAACAATGTATGAGAGTTCCTTTCCTCTGCAACCTCACCAGCATTTACTGTTCAGAGTCTTTTGGATTTTAGCCATCCTAACTGGGGTGAGATGCTATCTCAGTGTGGTNATATAATCCCATTTGTTTATTTTTCCTTCAGTTGCCCATGCTTTTGGGGTCATATTCATGAAGTCTGTGTCCAGTTCTACTTCCTTAAGTGTTTCTCCTATGTTTTCTTTAAGAAGTTTTATTGTTTCAGGATGTATATTTAATTCTTTAATCCATTTTGAGTTGACTTTAGTGTATGGTGAGAGGTATGGGTCTAGTTTCATTCTCCTGCATATGGATATCCAGTTCTCCCAGCACCATTTGCTAAAGAGGCAGTCTCTTCCCTCTTTAGCCTCTTTCCTTTGATGGAGGTACCATCTTTTCATGTAACACAGAATTTCTTGTTGAGAGACACATCTTAGAGCATAGTTTGGAAATGAAGTCTATATAGTCCTTGGCTGCTTAGATCAGACCCAGTTTCTTGGGTTGGAGGGTGCTTTCTTGTCCACCAGAAACCTTAGCGATATGGGTCTAAACATAGGGCCATGCTCCTTTGGTTGTTAAGGTCTCGATTAGGAAATCCCATGTATTTTGTGGGTTTTATTGGGCCTTAGGATCCTTGTGCTGTGTATTCCCCATTTACATCTCCAGATCCACTCTCCACCCATCCCCACCCTGTCCTCTGTTGAGCAGGCTGACCTGTAGGGACCACATAAACGTGCTCGGGCTCCCTGGCCACACCGCTCCCTGGCTTCTAGCTGGGGACCAGTAGGAAACAGGGAGAAGCGTGAGATCAGGGCAGTTAGCTCTTTGGTTTCTTCCCTTGAGGCAAGAGCCCGGGTGCTGCCACATGGTTCTTGCCTGACTGTCTGCTCTCTCTGGCTCTGGAGATCTCTCCCTGCCATGACCCTGAGGCCTAGGAGTGCTGCAGCAGTACCCACCCTTCCCAGCCCGAGGTTCTGCACTATGTCTGTGGGTCCTGCACACTCTAACCACACTTGTATTCTCAGGCCCTTTATTAAACTCTCCTAATTGAGTTTGCCACTGTTTCCTGCTGGGACCTTCCTGATACAGTCCTCTTTCATGGAGCAGACTCTGGATTCATTTGTTATCCATTTTTTTTCAGCAAATATTATGGAATGAGGGCTATGTGCTGGGGATTGTACCAGGCACAGGGATACAACAGCAAGCAGGAACAGGCCAGACTGCTGCCACCATGAAGCCAGTGAGGGAGACAGAAAATAAAGAGCAAAGCAAGTAAACAAGCCATCTGTTGTCTCTGTATGAAGAAGGAACTAGGCACAGTGCTGTTACCCATGTTAAGGATGGATGTCCTATCTAGCCAGGGACGTCTGGGCAAGCCTCTCTGAGCAGGTGCTATTTAAACTGAGACCTAAAGGATGAGAGGGTGGAAAACCAAAGGAGAATTTTCCAGGCAGGGCAGATATCAAGCTCCAGGCCCTGAGGTGGGAAAAAGCTTGGCATGTCTGAGAAAATGGCAAGAGAAGGGTTGGGGATGAGAGAGGGAGAGAAGAAGACAAGCTGACAGGGAGAAGCCCACTTCATCCGCACCCATCTGCTACCACCTCATACCAAAGCCCACTAAAAGCTGCACCTCCAGTCTGGACTTCCCTCCTGACCTCCATTCACCCCTTCCTGATGCACCACGTGGATCCAAAGGGACCTTTTCTTCTTTTCTCCAAAGCCTGCTTCTCCTCCCTGTCTTAGGGATCCTCCTTATGATGCACCTGCTGCCAAAATTCTGAGGGTCATTCTATCCTCAGCCCTGCTCTGCGCCTCCTGCTTACTCACCAAATCCTCTTCTGTCTCTACAATGTGTGCACCTGCTCCCACAAGGCTCAGTCTCCCCTGCCTCCCTTCTCACACCTTAGGATTCCCAGTGTGCCCGGCCCGCCGTGTGGTCTTTCTCAGAGTATCATTCCACTACTTATTATTTTTTTTTAAGGCTTCAAAATTACTTTTATTTATTTATTTATTTTAAAATTTAATTAGTTAATTAATTAATTTATTGAAACATAGTTGATTATACATATCTGGGGTACAGAGTTGAATG
>NW_007729956.1:30949-32690 GCF_000696425.1 Galeopterus variegatus | reverse complement strand
TCTCAACTGAGTTCTTTCCTGGCTCCTTTGTACTTACTTATTACTGTGCCAAGCACACAGTGTGAGCTCAATGAATTGATAAATAAATGAATATCTCAGAAAATGAAGGGAGAAAAGAAGAAGCAAGAAGTAGAAATTTAACACTGAGACAGGGAAACATGAAAAGGACAGAAAAAGTGAAACAAAGAACAGAAAAAACAATGACACCCAGAAAGGAATGAAAGAAGGGAACCGAAAATAGTCCTGTGTATGCACTGTGAACGCTAGAGGCACGGGCTGTGGGGCTGAAGAGTTGAGAAAAGAGTAGGAAAAAGAACGAAACTTGTGGTTAATTGTGTTGTGGGAATTTGGACAAAATCAGTTGGTGAGGACTTTTTTGTTTGGTGGGATTAGTGAAGATAGCATGTTCATTCCACAGGCAGCATAATAGCTTAAAAATCAAAAAGGAAACAAGAAAGGTCCATTTCCTTTGCAAGTACAAATTTCTATGTAAAATCAAGGGGCTATTCTCATATTGTGTATATGCGATCAACATTGTGCTGTTAGAGCACTTAAAAATGAAATGACGCAGAAATATTTGCAATAGTAAATAACATATAGGGAAGTGAGCTCTATTCTAGTGTTTTCTCTCTAATGAGCATATTTATTAACCTCACTGTTTTGTTGACTTTCTTTAAACTCCCACCTGCAATGAAACTCTAAGCTAGAATCAGTCAAGGCTATGTTGAACAGGCACAAGAACCTGCTGATATCCATGGCAACAGTTCTTTCTTGAAGACTGATTTCTTAGGAACTTTATTTGGAATTTCTGGTCATTTCAGACGTGAAACCCACACTTTTAGGGAAAGTAAGTGAGGAGGAATTAATACAGGATAGATGTTGAAGCACTAGGAAGGAAATGGACTGTGATTTAATAATTCAAGAAAATACACCTGCGATCTCAGGTTTTTCCTTATGATGGGAATAAAGTGTGTGTCAGAGGAATGGGCTGGTCCCAGGCAAATCTGCAATGAAGGACAAGGTTTTTCTCCTGTTGAGACACCATCTCCCCCTCCTACCTGATCTATATCATCCCTGACTTGTCCTGCTTTTTCGTACCATTTAGTTGATTTATTCATAGTAAAGTAAGATCTTCCTCACTGGTCTATGCTCTCAAATTTCCCCAAAGTATAAAATATTGAACTTGGGTTCTTATAGACTGGATGTTTACATCCCCCCACCCCCATTCATATGTTGAAACAAATCCGCAATGTGATAGTATTTGAAGGTGGGAGCCCTTGGAAGGTGATTAGGTCATGACAGGGGAGCTCTCAATGAGAAGGCATCATCTATGAACCAGGAGGTGGGCCCTCACCAGCCCTAAATCTGCTAGTACCTGGATCTTAGACCTCCCAGCCTCCAGAACTGTGAAAAATAAATCTTTGTTGTTTTTAAGACACCCAGTCTATGATATTTTGTTATTACAGCCCAAATGGACTTAGACATTGGAATACCTCAGGAGTAGTTCTGCTTGATTAGTCAAGGTATATAAAAAGGTCCTTGAAATAGTTGAACTCTGGACTCTGAGTGGAGGAAGATGCTCCAAACCCTGTTATGCTAAGAAATGTAAGCACGTCCTGCTTTTGCTTTGGAATATTGATTTGTTTGCATTTTTTGAAAGCTGAAAGTGTAGAAGCAGAGGAGCTTCTGGATTTGTACCAAATTTTGTTCAAAGTTTTGCTTCTTGAAAAGCTAAAATTCC
>NW_007729956.1:23664-30264 GCF_000696425.1 Galeopterus variegatus | reverse complement strand
GAGCTTCTGGATTTGTACCAAATTTTGTTCAAAGTTTTGCTTCTTGAAAAGCTAAAATTCCATTTCAAATAGAAAGAAGAAAAGAGGGAGTGAACCAGCTCTCCGGCCACCTGATCTAAACCATTTGGTCCCTCAACAACCACAAATGGGTCCCAGCCAGAGGGCATCACAGGGCACCTTTGGAATGAGTGTTTAGGGGAACCACTGTTGCGTGCATTTCTGTTTGCAGGGCCAGAGAGAGAAATCCCCTGGTCCTGCACTGACCACTGTTTACTTGTTTGAATGTACTCCAAGCGCTTGCCCTAACCACTTCCTTCCCACGCTTTCCCTGCCAATCTTGAAACATTACAGTATTCACACCTAAGCCTTTGGAGAAATGAGGTATCCTCATCTAAAAAACAGTGCTAATTCTAAACCACTGCATTTTTAATTAACTGTTTAGAACTAATAGTAGTTTAGCAGTAAATAGAACAGTTTAGCACTATTTTTTGGTCTTGTTTCTACAAACCCCTGAGCAATGCATTTAGAATATGTTATAAGGT
Source organism: Galeopterus variegatus (assembly GCF_000696425.1). NCBI lineage: Eukaryota > Metazoa > Chordata > Mammalia > Dermoptera > Cynocephalidae > Galeopterus > Galeopterus variegatus. The sequence continues at coordinate 29,722 of NW_007729956.1, read as the reverse complement.
GACAGGATCACTGAATTTCAAAGCAGAAAGAAACTTTAGGGAGGAATTAGTAGAAGTTTGTTAATTCAGAGCTGTAGAGACAATCTTTCAAGAATAAAGATGGTTTCAAAGACCTAGGGCTACCAAGCATAAAAACCAGAACAAGAGCACGGGTTTTTCTGCCCGCTACCCAAGCCCTATTTTTACTACAACATGGTTCAGTAGAAACTAAAGAAAAGCTTATTACATTATAGTTTAAAAACGGGAGGATGAGGATGGATTGATTCAACTTATAGGCATTTTTGAAAGTGAGATATAAGCAATTTAAGATTGCTTTGTAAGTAATAGAAAAAACATGAAGCTTTTAACCTGGTGGATTTATCTTCAAAATTCAAAAGAATGCTTCTAATGGAAGNTTTTTACTACAACATGGTTCAGTAGAAACTAAAGAAAAGCTTATTACATTATAGTTTAAAAACGGGAGGATGAGGATGGATTGATTCAACTTATAGGCATTTTTGAAAGTGAGATATAAGCAATTTAAGATTGCTTTGTAAGTAATAGAAAAACCATGAAGCTTTTAACCTGGTGGATTTATCTTCAAAATTCAAAAGAATGCTTCTAATGGAAGCCCATTTAGTCAGATAATATAAGACAAACACTGTCATCCAGAGAACTTAAGTGTAGTGCCCATCACTGTGTACACAAAGAGCAGTAGATCAAGGTGCCCTCTTGTCTAGGATGCTGATATATCCAAATACAGAATTTTTGAAAGACAGCACTCCAGATGGATTTGAATGAATGACCAATTGGAAGGCAACGATGTATAGTACAGAAAGTCACACATTTTAGACCCGGGCAAGTTTGGATCCAAAACTTACTACAGTATGACCTTAACCTGCTCAAATCTCAAGTTTCTCACCTCTAAAGTAGGGTTAAGAGTCTTTACGCTATGGTCATGAGGGTAAAATAGGATAATACATGTAAAGTAACTTGCATACAGTAAAAATCAATGTAAGATAATTCTCTATCCTTTCAACATTTTAAGGCATAGAAGTCAAAGGACAGACTGAAAGGAAGAAGAAAATAAAAATATGTTTTTATCTAGAGTGCAAACCAATGGAAGAGCTAAAAGAAGATGGAATACAACAAGCAGGACGAGGGCACAGGGAAGACAAGCATGCAATTTTTTAGGTAATTTTCCTTAATTTAATCTCTTTGATAGAAATCAGTCTTGGCTGTATTCTAATGTAAACCACATCAGATTAGGCTTTATGTAGTGGGTGGAGCTAAGGTTGGCTTCAAATTAAAAAAAAAATCCTTCTAGTTCCTTATAAAAGCTATAATTTTGCTCATTATGTTAAGAGAATAAGGGTTAATAAAGCTTCCAAAGCTAAATATTCTTTCTTTTTTAAAGCTGTATGTTCAATTTTATTTTTATTTATACTTATTTATTATTGAAACAGTTGATTGTACATATCTGTGGGGTACAGCATTGAATATCAATACCTATGTGCAATATGTGATGCTTAAATCAGGGTAATTAGTATATTCAGCATTATACAATGTAATCGTCTTTTGTGGCCCTTTGCCTCAAAGCCAAATATTCAATGTTGATCCTTATGCACTTGAAATCCATTTTAAGTTAATGAGAATATTTTCAACAGATATCGTTGCTTAAGGAAGCTTTGAGATCTGAAAGGCTCAATACATTTATTAAAGAAAGTAAAGATGGAAGAAAAAGGAAGCAGAAGAAATAAAGTAGGAAGGAAGGAGACCTGTTTACTTTCCCTGTGTAGAGTTAATGAGGGGCCACATGAGAAACTAATGTTGGGGGGGGGGGGAAAGACCCAGAAAGAGAAATGGGAGGCCCTTGTGGGAGGTGAAAGTTTAGAAGAATAGGCTTTCCTCTGGAACAACTGCAGTCTGCAATTATCAGAAAATCTAAGCTAGAAATGACCTTCTAAAGGGTCCACGTATTTCAAACCCATTACTCTAAGCATAATGTAATGCAGTGTTTTTCAAACTGCGGGGATGAGACCTATTAATGGGTTGTGAAATCAATCTAGTGGTTTGCAATGAGCATTTAGAAAAAATTAAATACATGAAAATAGAACAAAATGACTTGCACACAGGACGGCTGGGTACGGTTGCAAAAGTGTGGACACTGTACACTCTAAGGATGTCATTTGCAATGTAGTCTACATGCCTAGCACCCTTATTGTTTTTTGTGCATCACCCACAGGACAGGAGGTAATGGATTTGATTAGTATTGAAAAGTATTATCATGTGAAACTTTTATTTATAGATGTGTATGTATGAGTGTGTGTGTGTGTGTGTGTGTGTGTGTGTGTGTTGGAATGTAGTATAAAATGTATTTCTTNGGGAGCGCCGCCACACTTCCCAAGCGGCGCACTATCCAGTGCGCCACCGGGCCGGCCCAAATCTTTGTTGTTTTTAAGACACCCAGTCTATGATATTTTGTTATTACAGCCCAAATGGACTTAGACATTGGAATACCTCGGGAGTAGTTCTGCTTGATTAGTCAAGGTATATAAAAAGGTTCTTGAAATAGTTGAACTCTGGACTCTGAGTGGAGGAAGATGCTCCAAACCCTGTTATGCCAAGAAATGTAAGCACGTCCTGCTTTTGCTTTGGAATATTGATTTGTTTGCATTTTTTTGAAAGCTGAAAGTTTAGAAGCAGATCAATCAAAATATAGCGATAGGAATGAAGAAGTAAAAAAAAAAATACATGATAAGAGAAAAAATATTCCTGTAAGTTATTTTTTCTAAAGCTTTGTTTAACAAGCATTGTTTCAAGACAGGAAAAATAAAAACATTAAGGATTTCGTTTTATTGCAGCAGATGACCATACCAACCATAGTCTATGTAGTCAAAATCACTTTTCTCTGATTTTCCTGATGTCCTACCTCGACTCGTACAAGCTAGTGTTTATAAGCATTAAACATTCGTCTTTTGAGGCATTTACTATTTACTAACATCAATAGCAATTAAAGCAATACATGAAATTTGTGAAAAGTATACCCATACGGCCAGTTTGAAGACCCAAAACTTGTGTACACTAAGCTTCATTGACTATTGTTTTTTTTTGCTAACGTAAAAAAAAATGTATATAATACCTTCCCATTATGCTTTTTGATGTTATTTAATTAAGATAGCACATAGAGGGCTGAGCCCGTGGCGCACTCGGGAGAGTGCGGCGCTGGGAGTGCAGCAGCGCTCCCGCCGCGGGTTCGGATCCTATATAGGGATGACCGATGCACTCACAGCGCTCACTGGCTGAGCACGGTGTGGCCAGTCTCAAAAAGGACAAAAAAAAAAAAGATAGTACATAGAGAAACATAGCAGTTGTTAGGACCATTTCAGCAAAGATGATATTATATTCAGCCTTTTAAATTAGGCAGCCAAATTAGCACAATTTTATTCAGTTACCCGTTCAAGAGAGCATGTTTATATGAAAGGAAGAAGAAAATAAAAATATGTTTTTATCTAGAGTGCAAACCAATGGAAGAGCTAAAAGAAGATGGAATACAACAAGCAGGACGAGGGCACAGGGAAGACAAGCATGCAATTTTTTAGGTAATTTTCCTTAATTTAATCTCTTTGATAGAAATCAGTCTTGGCTGTATTCTAATGTAAACCACATCAGATTAGGCTTTATGTAGTGGGTGGAGCTAAGGTTGGCTTCAAATTAAAAAAAAAATCCTTCTAGTTCCTTATAAAAGCTATAATTTTGCTCATTATGTTAAGAGAATAAGGGTTAATAAAGCTTCCAAAGCTAAATATTCTTTCTTTTTTAAAGCTGTATGTTCAATTTTATTTTTATTTATACTTATTTATTATTGAAACAGTTGATTGTACATATCTGTGGGGTACAGCATTGAATATCAATACCTATGTGCAATATGTGATGCTTAAATCAGGGTAATTAGTATATTCAGCATTATACAATGTAATCGTCTTTTGTGGCCCTTTGCCTCAAAGCCGAATATTCAATGTTGATCCTTATGCACTTGAAATCCATTTTAAGTTAATGAGAATATTTTCAACAGGTATCGTTGCTTAAGGAAGCTTTGAGATCTGAAAGGCTCAATACATTTATTAAAGAAAGTAAAGATAGAAGAAAAAGGAAGCAGAAGAAATAAAGTAGGAAGGAAGGAGACCTGTTTACTTTCCCTGTGTAGAGTTAATGAGGGGCCACATGAGAAACTAATGTTGTGGGGGGGGGGGAAGAAAGACCCAGAAAGAGAAATGGGAGGCCCTTGTGGGAGGTGAATGTTTAGAAGAATAGGCTTTCCTCTGGAACAACTGTAGTCTGCAATTATCAGAAAATCTAAGCTAGAAATGACCTTCTAAAGGGTCCACGTATTTCAAAGCCATTACTCTAAGCATAATGTAATGCAGTGTTTTTCAAACTGCGGGGATGAGACCTATTAATGGGTTGTGAAATCAATCTAGTGGTTTGCAATGAGCATTTAGAAAAAATTAAATACATGAAAATAGAACAAAATGACTTGCACACAGGATGGCTGGGTATGGTTGCACAAGTGTGGACACTGTACATCCTAAGGATGTCATTTGCAATGTAGTCTACATGCCTAGCACCCTTAGTGTTTTTTGTGCATCACCCACAGGACAGGAGATAATGGATTTGATTAGTATTGATAAGTATTCTCATGTGAAACTTTTATTTATAGATGTGTATGTATGAGTGTGTGTGTGTGTGTGTGTGTGTGTGTGTGTGTGTGAATGTAGTATAAAATGTATTTCTTACTAGGAGTCACAGTCAAAAAAAGCTTGAAAAACACTGCTATGACACTCTTATATCATACTTTTTTTTTTTTTTTTTTGCTGCCTGACATTGAAACTCCTTTTCTGGTGTTTGGGAATGGCCAACTGTGTGGATCGTGATGGCAGCAAGGTCCTGTCTTCCTCTATAGAACCCAAAGCAGAGGAAATATTCTGTCTCCCCTCTTGCTGGAGTCCAGAGTGTGAGCTATTGACCAAGTCTGGGCTGAGTGGATGTTGACCAAGAACTTTAAATCTTGAGGGGGTGAAGCAGAGATTCAGGGCAACTAGAGATTACTCACAGTGGCACGAAGGGGTTGAGTGGCAGAAGACCACCAATCAAAGTCGGAAAGTGACCAGTGCCTGCTAACTAAGGCCAGTGGCAGCATTCTAACTAGCATGACTTGGGGTGTGCTCATCTGCCCAACCTCCTTTGGTTGCTACCTATTTTCTAATGCTGTGAATCACTCAATATATTCCCAAAAATTGCTTATTTGCTAAATTTGCTGGAATCAATTTTCATTGTTTGCAACCAAACACTCTAACCAAGATGCATGTATTTTCTCTGGCAGCTGAAGTTTGGATGTAATTCACCATTCCCTTATCCTAAATTCTCAAGCAATCAAAATATAGCGATAGGAATGAAGAAGTAAAAAAAAAAATACATGATAAGAGAAAAAATATTCCTGTAAGTTATTTTTTCTAAAGCTTTGTTTAACAAGCATTGTTTCAAGACAGGAAAAATAAAAACATTAAGGATTTCGTTTTATTGCAGCAGATGACCATACCAACCATAGTCTATGTAGTCAAAATCACTTTTCTCTGATTTTCCTGATGTCCTACCTCGACTCGTACAAGCTAGTGTTTATAAGCATTAAACATTCGTCTTTTGAGGCATTTACTATTTACTAACATCAATAGCAATTAAAGCAATACGTGAAATTTGTGAAAAGTATACCCATACGGCCAGTTTGAAGACCCAAAACTTGTGTACACTAAGCTTCATTGACTATTGTTTTTTTTTGCTAACGTAAAAAAAAATGTATAGAATACCTTCCCATTATGCTTTTTGATGTTATTTAATTAAGATAGTAAATAGAGGGCTGAGCCCGTGGCGCACTCGGGAGAGTGCGGCGCTGGGAGTGCAGCAGCGCTCCCGCTGCAGGTTCGGATCCTATATAGGGATGGCCGGTGCACTCACAGCGCTCACTGGCTGAGCACGGTGTGGCCAGTCTCAAAAAGGACAAAAAAAAAAAAGATAGTACATA
>NW_007729956.1:19572-22664 GCF_000696425.1 Galeopterus variegatus | reverse complement strand
AAGGCCACCCCCTGAGAGGAAGAACCACCCAGAAATGACACATCTCAGTGGCTGAAGTGAAGCCAGATGAGAACTTGCATCAATCTGCCCAAATAAATGATGAAAAGCCAAAGAAATCACACTATCTACTCTTTATGCATCAAACAGTTTCTTATAAACCCATTGGTTATAACAGTTTTTCAAGGGGGTGAAGCAGGTCTCAAAACTCCCAGAAGTTTAGCTCATTTCTTGTTTGTCACAATGGGCTTGTTTTTTCCTTTTCTCTTTGATTTTTCTGCATCACATAAGCACCCTCTTTTTAACCCTTTCCTCTGTCAGCCTTTGTGACTGGCATGTCCCTGGTGGGGACTCTCTCTTCTGCCTTTACCTTTAGTCATCTCTAGCACTCGGTCTGTGGCCCTCTAGCCATTTTTTGCCTTATGTTTGTCTACTCTTGAGGCTCTTCTCTCTACGTAGCTAAAGTCTGGCCCAGAAACATTTCATTTGAGCATCTGAATTACGTAGCAAGGTGGAGCCAGCGGAGCTTTGCGCGACCTCCTGCACCCACGGGTCCTCCCCCACCTCTCCCACTCCTCCTCCTCTGTCTGCTTTGGCTGCTCTGAGCTCTGCGGGGTTCCACATCTCACCCAATGCCCCAATGGGATTTCCAGGACCATCAGTTTGTATGCTAATGACTCTTCTATTTGCGTGTCTAGACCAGAACTTTCTGCTGAGTCCATTCCCTGCAGTTCTAACTGCCCGCTTAGTATCTCACCTAGATGACTCAGACAGCAACTCAAACTCATCTTCAAGAAAACTGAACCTGTGTGTGCCTTGTGTTCCCACATCTGCTGCTCCTCGGTGTACCTGTTATAACCTTTCCAGTAATTCATAGCCATCCCCCAGGACCTCCAAGCAGACAGGTGGCATCATTTGGGACAACCCCTTCCCCTTTATCCTGCTCTCTTGTGTCCCTTAAAACATTCTCAGCTTCCTAGACAGTGGTCTTCTTAAACATCGATCTGAGACCTCCTCCCACGGACAACCTTTCAAAGGCTTCCCAGGGCTCCTAAGATAAGGTCCCAAGACAGTGTGGCTGAAAAGGCCCTACATATCCCCAACTCTCTGTCCAGGCTCCTTTTCTGCCATTTTCTCCACTGTTCACCATGCTCCGGCCACACAGACCTGTATCACTTGCTTAAATATTTCATAGCTGAAGAATTAAATTGTTCTTCATGGTTTTTAGCTAAAAACAACAGTTCCCTAAACCACCCCCTCCTCCACTTCCTGCACCCAAAGGTGACTACTTTCAAAAGTTTTAACTGATTCTTTGGGCAATATTCACCTTATCACTAAATAACATGCTTATATTGCTGCTGTTATATTTTCCTGTTTTAAGCATTATCTGTCCTTTCTGAATATGAAAGATGGAGATTCAGTTCTCTGTCACAACCAGTTCTACCACATTCATGGACATTTTCTGTCTCCTATTCTTCCAACGTAAATTATAACTTCAATTAGATTAATGTTCAGTGTTTACATTATGATTATGCTATTTAGAGCTGAGTCATGTAGAAAACTAGGCTTTTCCTCCCTAGTGTTAACCATTGCCTTTTTCAGAGAGCTAATGGTCTATATATTTATTACTAACTATCCCCCAACTCTCCTCCACCTACTAACATTGCTTAATAAAATCAAACACATTGGGTATTCTAATAATTTTGTCTTGAAGAAGCTTTTTGAGAAGACTGCCCACCTGTTTTGGATTTATGTCAGGTGGGGTCTTCTGGGAAGCAGACACCAAGACAGAATTTAAAGGGCAAGAGGGTTATTGGTGGAAACACCTGCAGAAAGGTGGAGGGGTGAGGGAGCAGGAGGACGCAGGGACATCTTTTCCACGAGGATGCAGGTCTGACACCTGGGAGGGGAGATGGGGAAGGAAGCACCGGGGAGGGAGAGCCTCAGACTGCAGTGCAGCTCTGAGTCAGCCTCAGCCCAGCCAGTAGGGAGCCTTTCTAGAGGAACCCCAGCTCTAGCACCCCTGCCAAGCTCAGGTGCAGGCTGGGAGCTCGGCACTGGCCTGGATCCAGGAGCCATGGCAGCTGGAGGCTGGCACCGACGCCTCTCCTCCCAGCAGGTTCTGTCCTGAAGGGAGAGCTGAGTGGTGTGCCCCATGTCACCACACACTGGCAGTCTGTAGGCCTTCTGCTCGACTTTGTGCCTTCTACTCCATGGAGGCCCCAAACAAGGCTGGAGGCCTTAAGAGCTCCTTGACCATCACAGCATGATTTTCATGCCTCTTTTTGAACTATTGACTTCTTCCTTTTGGTGAAGTACTTTCTCCATGGCTTCCCAAGAAAGAATGCATGGGGAAAAAAATGCAATCCCCCTTTTTTTTTTTTTTTGAGAACTTGAATCTCAGAAAGTGCCTTTATTCTCCCCTCATGCTTGATAGTTGGCTGAGTTTAGAAGTCTAGGTAAGAAATAATCTTTCTTCAAAATTTTTCAGGTATTCTATTTTCTGCTGTCTTCTAGAATTGCTTTTGACAACTTTAAAGTCGCCCAGATTCTTGATCCTTGACTCCATTATTTTGAAATTTCATGGTAATGTGTATTAGCACATTATTCTGAATATCTTGGGACTCTTTTAATCTAAAAACTTATTTTCATATTTGGGAAATTTATATGTATAATTTGTTTAATCCTATTCTACCGTTCATTTTCTCAGTTAGCTTTTTCTGGACCTTTAATTAGATACTATAAATTTGGGGGTCTGTTTTATTTTTCTCCCCTCCTATTTTTTCTTCTATTGTCTTTGGCTATAATTTCTGGATTATTTCCTCAATTTTAACTTCAAAAATTTCCAGAGATTTAAGTAATTTCTCCTATTATTTTAATTTTAAGGCATATTGTTCTCAGAAAAACCTCCTTTAAAACTCTGTTTACGTTTTATGGATAGAATATCTTGCCTTATTTTTTCTGAGGAAATTGATGATAGCTTTTAAAAAAAATTTTTCTTCTTCCTTTATGTTTTTAAAATTCCTGGTTAGTTTGTTAAGACCTTTTCTTAGAACTCAAGCATCACCCTGTTTGTGTTTGGTCCCGCACCCCCA
>NW_007729956.1:1049-19562 GCF_000696425.1 Galeopterus variegatus | reverse complement strand
TCACTGGCTGAGCGAGGTGCGGGTGCAACACCGAGGTTTGTGATCCCGTTGCCGGTCCCGGACCGGTACGGGCGCGACACTGAGGGTTGCAATCCGTTGCCGAACATGAGAAAAGACAAAAAGGAAAAAAAAAAAAAAAAAAAGAGTTGACTTAGCTGATTAAACAAATTTAGGTCATCAGAATCTCACATGTAAAATAGGTATAAAGAAGGTGCTAATACACAAGATCTCTGAGGAGATTCTGTGAGATACTGCATGTCATATGCTCTGCAAGTGCCTGCACAGAGAAAGTGTGATAGAGGAGTGGTTAACAGCATGGACCTGGTGTGGGCCGCCGGGTTTGAATCCTGGCTGCACCACTCTGAGCTTTATGACTTGGGGAGTTACTTGCCCCCTCTATGCTTTGGTTTTACTGATCTGTAAAATGGGAATTATAATATAGCTGCTTCAAAGACTTGTGAGGATTACATGAGGTAATACGTATGAAACATTGGAAATATGCCTGACCTTACTAAAAATTAGTTGTCAATATCATAGAGGGTGCACTCTCACCAGATCACTCATTCACTTCCTCTTTTGGGAGTTTAAAGAGATGTGGTTGGAGACTTTACTCTGACTCCTTTGGAGCAGAGGTGTATCTATTGCACATGTTTTTGTTTAGTCATTAGAGTTCAAAACAAACTAGATTTTGACTGCGACTTAAGAGTGTACTTTAAAAATAAATCAGTGGTCAACATAGTCTAAACTTCAGGATAGAATTTAAACTCCACATTCTCATTAAACACTTACTGGCTCTTAAGATAGCCATCAGACAAGAACTCTGTCCCCAGCTGATTTTATAGTTCAAGGTGAACTAGAGCACTGCAGTGAGCAATTGTTTACTGAGCTCAGGGGAGGCAAAATGAAAATGTTTTTTCAGACAACTGAAAAAAGAGCCACTCAGAGGCCAATAAGTCACAAGGGACCAGCACACAGACGGCCCCTTGGGAAGTGCTTGGAGTGGAGGGGTGGGGGAGAATGGGCCCACTGGGGGAACACTGGGGCACAGCATGGACAGCTGATCTGCCCTCCAATCAGCGCAGGACCTCTCAGTGGAGACTGGTCAGGAATACAGAAAAGCAGGGGGTACAGTTTGCTGAAAAAACTCAGGCCCAGACCAGAGTTTCCACACAACCCAGGTGTACCAGATCTCACAGGACCTGGAAGTGCTTACAAGGCCAACGATTAAACCCTGAGCTGCATAAAAAGCCTTCCCCAGAGAATGAGCTGCAAATTAGCTCAACCACAGGGCTCAAGTGCTGGTTTCCATAGGAAGTTCCACCATTTTAGAAGTAAGCAAAGGATAACAAATTAGTCCTAGTGTAGAATTTAAGTGCTGGGAATAGCAAATAATCCAACACAAAGCTGAAAGAAAACACAAAAACTCACAGATCAGAGACAAAGTTCTGATATCATTCAGCAAAGGTCTAACACCACCAAAGAACACCTATAAAACCAAGCTGGGGTTGGGGGAGGGCTGAGTGCCTCAGCCATGCATCCCACAACACCCACAACCAGCCCAGTGATGACCACCAGTCTGTCACTGGAAGTGCTCCCAATATGGAGGTGGGGGGTGGGGTAAGGGCTTCAGTCACCCCACCCCTCTGCCACATCCACATCCAGCCCTAGGCCACTGCCTGAAGAGACTCAGGCTCCCAGGCCAGGGTGGGGGGGCCAAGGACCTCAGCCATGTCCCCCAACGTATGCATCCAGCCCAGCAATGACCAACGAGCCACAGCCAGAAGCCCCTGGGGCTCCCCTGCAAGAACGAGAGGGGTGCCATGGGCCTTGACCCACCCTCTCTCCTTCCTCCTCCACCCACCCTATCTCCTTCCCCTTTCCCCTCTCCCCCTCCCCCCAATTGCTCTGCAACATCTTAGAATGTAAATAATAATAATAATAATAAATTAATTAATTAAAAAGAGAAAAAGAAATGTAAGTACTTTATGCAAAAGTACTTCAAGGAAACATTTCTTAATGAAAATAAATAAAACATTTTTTCCTCATTGATGAATTAAGGCAATTGACACATACAGTTTTTCAGTGTGCAGAAAAAGTGCTTTATTGAAAAGGTGACTTCAATATTTTCATTGTGAGGCCTCAAAAGATAAGATGCAAGTCGAAGTGGTTTTGTAAGAGTTTGCAGAAGCAATGAAGATGGCAGGAAATAGCCCATTTTTTCTCATTGCCTTTGCACCAGCAGAATTGTACAGAAAAGCATAATGACGAGGGGACCAGCAACATGTGGATATGTTCCCTGAAACTACAGGAAATGTAATCTCATGGCTTCTGTTTTTTTCTCTGGTCTTTTGAGATCCCTTTATTGCATTTCTCTTTCTTACTAAGGCTGCTCCTGAGACAGACTCTCCCTGTCTGACTTTGTGTTACATCTCAGACTTCCAAACAGACCCTTTCCTGCCGGGCGATGGGCGTGGGGTGGGCAGATCTAAGATGGAAATGACTTTTAGTAATTCAGAACTTCCTCTAGGATCTCTCGTGTTCTCTAGAGCACATTTCATCTTCTCAGGCCTTAAGTTTATGACCACAGTATGAATTGCTGGTATAGTCACCCACGAGAACCTTTTAGATACGAAGTAATTTGCAGAAAGTTCGGGAGGTGATACATTATTTACTCTGCTTAATGACAAACTATTCACACATATAGTCTATTTTGGAAGGAACACTGATCTTGAAGTCAGGGTTTGAGACTTTGCCCTCTTACTAGTGAATGTCTGAGAGATTTAGTTGGCTGTTCAGAACTTTAGTTTCTTCCTTTATAAAGTAGGCACAAAACTAACTCTTACAGGGCTAATAAGGAAGTTTAAAGGGGTTTTGTACATTGCAAAACACTACTCATGTGTAGATGGCTATTCTGAACATAGCAGGTACTTGATAAAATATTTGTTGAGCCTGTTATGCAAGCTAGCAGTTATTTTCTACATTCTATGTTTCTTATTGCAACTTGGCAAGGGCTCCAAGTATAGTTCATCTTCTGGTTTGAGCTAGACTGCCCACGTTTAGATCCTGGCTCTGTCACTAACTGTGTGTCCTGAGACAAGCCATGAATCTGCAAAACAGAAGTAGTAACAGATGTTGACAAAGCAATTTCCTTGGCCATTTCTCGTTTAACTTGTGAAACACGAGTTAAAAAACCCCATTGAATTTACTGATGAAATGATACAACATGTAGGATTTACTTCAAAATCACCCAGGGGATGGAGTGGGGGAGGGGTAGAGATGAAACGAGATTAGCCACGAATTTATAACTGCAGAAGCTGAGTGATCAGCCTGTGCAGTACGTTCTTTTATTCTCTCTGCTTCTGTGTATTTTTGAAATTCCCATCATAACAGGTTAAAACAAACAAACAAATAAAAGATCTCTTCAAAGGAATTCAAGATTTAAACGATCTGGAAATTAGCTTCTGAAATCCCATTTGGTGTGTTGGTACATTGTTTTTATGTTTTGTTCTGTTTCAAAGAAAGAAAAAAGCCCCTCGGTTACTTGAGCAAAGTGGGGGAAATATCGGCAGGAAGATTCTCGAGGGTGCTGTTTGACTCAGCCCACCCCCTCCCCAGCGAGTTTTATCTCTAGTGGACAGGGTATTCCCCTGTCCCATCCTGGGCCACAGTGACTCATACACCAAATCAAAGTTTCACATCTGTTATGGGCATTGATTATCAAAGCTGGAACCCAAAGGCCAGGTTGAAATGAGAGGCTATTTGAAGCCCTTCTCTAAAGGTCAAAACTTTCCTCCAGAAAAGATTCCTCTCCATCTGGAAGCTTCTGCATGATGTCACCCTAGATATGAACTTAAAAGGGGACGTTTCCTAAAAGTACACTCAGCTCTTTTGTGACATTCATTTTAGGGATAACATCAGCTAAGCAGTAAACTGGCTTGTTTACTTAGATTACAGAAAATGCCAGACGAGCCAGGAATTCATCATAGCCTTGATCATTGAGACTGTCTGGAGGTTTGACCAGCTGTTTCACCTTGCCTCTGACTGCATAGGAATTTAGAAGAGGGCAGAGACCGCTGTCCTTTTTTTTTTTCCTTTTTGTCTTTTTTACTGACCGGCAACGGAACCGCAACCCTCGGTGTTGTGCCCGCACCGCGCTCAGCCAGTGAGCGGGAACCGGTCTCCACATGGGATCCAACCCCTGGGCGGGAGTGCCACCGCACTCCCAAGCGGCGCACTCTCCAGGGTGCCACCGGGCCAGCCCTGAGACTGCTGTCCTTGCTCAGGGCACTGACCAGACATTAACTGGTCAGGACCTTCTCTAGCATGGAGGCTAAAAGCAGATTCAGAAAATTTTCCTGCTCTGTGTGCCCAGCAGCCACTGCCATTGATAGAAGCTGGCAATTGAGAGGAACCCTATTTACCTACCCCTCGTTCTGTCTTCCTCTTGCTCTTAAAGGGGAGGAAACTAAGGCTCAGGGAGGTTCAACAACCTACCTGCTGTGGCTGCGTTGACTTCGAGGTCACCTTCTTTCTGAGCTCAAGGAAGCTAGAAATTCTATGATCTACATAAAATTGAAAGTGGATATCCCAAGGGTAAAAATCAAGCCTTTGACCAAAATGTGATAAGGATAAAACGGCAAACATTTGCCCATATTTTTCATATCTTAAAATAACCCTGTGTGGTGACCAGGGTGTCTCCATTTGATGCAGGAGGAAAGTGAAGTGAAGTCCAAGATCACAGAGTCGGTGAGTGGCAGATCTGCGCAGCAAATCCGCCTTTCAAAAGGTGCTCAAAAGGTGTGCTCTTTCTATTTTGCTGGATGAGATGAGAAGCCCCTAGAGCTGGCAGAGGTTGTTCTGAGGGAGTGAGGGAGGTGGGGAGATGCAGGAGATCGAATCACGTGCACCTCCCTCGTTTTCCCAGCATCCTCTGCAGCACTCCCTCCCTGCTTTGTTCCTCTGTGATTTTGCTCAGGTCCCCTCACCCTGGACAGGAACTTTCTTCCCTCCTCTTTCTACTCCTTAAAAATCTACTCCAGGCTCATCTCAGATGTCACAGGCTTGCCTCGATCTTCCCAGTTATAATTAGTCCCTTTGTCCTGATGCAATTTGCTTATATATTTTGTGTTACAGTTTATTTTTATATGTGTGACTTTCCTTACCAGATTATGAGCAGCTGGAGGCAAAGGACTGTAGCTAGTAATTTACATTTTTCATTTGAAAATGATGACCTATTAGATATGTAGAAAAGAGTCTAATTAATAATGTGTTATTAATGAGGTTGACACTGATAAATGTCCCACGTGCCCCCTCCACTCCCACGACCTTCTCCCTGCCCAGAGCTCACTGCCATCCTGAATCGTACACCCATCAACCATTCCCTTGCTTTCCTTCTGGTTTTGGCCATGTTTGTGTGAATCCCTAAGCACTGTTTCTTTTGCTTGATTTTGAACTTAACAAAAACAATATCATACTGTATTCTTTAGCAACGTGCTTTCAAAAAATTTGAGAATTCACTTCGTATTAATATATGTAGTTATCTAATCTTTTCCATTGGGCTATTTTTCTAAACTTGTACTAATATCACACTGAGATAATCACCATAGGTTTGCATTACAACTCTAAGGTGAATCCCCTTCCCTTGTTCGTCTTGTTCAAGAATGTCTTGGCTATTTTGGGACCTTACTCTCTATGTAAGTTTTAGCATAAACTTCATGTTTCATGATAAAACTTGTGATTTCATTGTAAATATATTTAATGTGTAGATAAACTTAGGGAAAGTTGTCTTCATTGTGATATCAAGTATCCCAATCCTTGAACAAATTTCCCCTTCTTTATTTAGGTCTTCTCTGATGTATGTCAATAGGTTTTGTGACTTTATGCATAAAGGTTTATACATATTTAAAAATTTTATTCTTAGTTAACTTACAGTTGTTTTTTTTTTAAAAAAAATAAAAGTTGCCTCTTCAAAACAGTACATTTTCTAATCCTTCATTGTTGGTATAGAGACAGGTACTTGGTATTTGAATATGCATCTTAAATAAAAAAATCTAGCTCACATCTGGCCCTTCTCTGAAGAGTTTCCTTTGGCCTAACAGAAACTGCCTGTTTTGGGAGGTTACACCTGATCCCAGCTCTCCTGGGAGCAGCCCATAGCCATGGTTGACTAACACACAGGGTTCCAAAAGACTGACTCCCTCGCCTCAACATGTGATACTCCTGTGGTGCTGTTCATGCTCCGGAGCTCCCTGTGGGATCAGGTTGAAGCTGGACTCCAGCTGAGATCCCATCCTTGTTCTGCTCTTTCCCCAGCCCTGTCCTGCTTCCCTGCTCCCATTGTCCTGAGAGCATGCCCTCAGTAAATCACAGGCGCCAAAAACCCTGTCTTAGGCTCTGCTTTCAGGGAACTAGACCTAAGCATGTTCTTAGGGAGCAAACCCTGAGGATGAGATTCTGGATTAGTGCACTCCCTGCCCAGCTGGCGATGACAGTTCTGTCACTGGTGGTGGGTATAGTATTGCTAGTCCTGGTGTGTGCTACCCACTCAACTGCAAAGATTTTTGCCCAAATCACACTGAGATAGAACACAGGTGGAAACAGATGTAGTGGCTTATACAATGTCTCACATGTTTCAAATGTAGTCAGAGGATTATGGAATTGGGGGGCTTGGAGTGATGCTTGGAAGGAAGAAAATGTCAGACTCAGGGCTATCAATTCAAAACAAAGTTTGGAAGCCAAAGTGTTTCCCTGGCAGCATTAAAGAAATCCTAATTTCTGCTAACATTGGAGGGCACCCCAACCTGAGGTCCAGGCTCAGGAAACAACTGGCAAGGGCAGCAGAGCTTTAGAGAAGGTTGAATTCTCAGCCCTAGCAAGCCTCTCATGCCAAAGTCAGGGCCCTAATAGGCAAGAAGTAGACCCTTGGAGCTTGGGATGGGGATGCCTGGGTATTTGTGTTGAAAAACTGTGAACAGTCTCATTCCCCTAAACTTCTGCCCCTGGAAAAATAGCCCACTCCCTTTTTTAGAGGGTAGTGTACCCTCTTCTTGCCTGAGCACTATGCAGAAGCCTTAAATGAGATAAATGCTTTACAAGATAATGCTTGTCTTACTAGTATCTGCCCTGTCTCTCCCTCCTGGCCACCCAACCAACCACTAGGGTTAAATCCCAGCGTGACCTAGCTGGGAGAATGCTGCACTTGCTAAGAGAGGAGGAGGATTATACACAAAAATGCTTACAAGGCCTGGCTACTAGGGTACAGGTTCAGGGTGGATCCATGAAAAGCCGGATGAGGGAGTGTTTGTCAATGCCGAGAGACTCTCCCATTACCTAGGAGTTAACAACTTGGCAAGGGCCCGAGGGACCAGGCCTTGGCAGAATGGATTTGAAAGCTTGAAAAATGTGCTGAGTCATGCTAACCAAAGTGGCAATGCTAAAACTGCCTTAGAAGACGGTGGAGGAAGGGATCTAAGGGCCCAGAGGCGGGCCTGCTGCAGTGCATTTGCTATATAAGACTGGGAAAACCACCAGCTGACACTGGTCCTTGGGAGGTCCTGGAAGGCACCCTGTTTACCCAGGTGACAAGGAATGTGTGGTTAGGGGAGCACCAGAATTGCTGAGACGCTCAGTGGACACTGTCCTCTGTAGGTCAGAGGAGATGGCAGGAGATGCTGTTTCAGAATTGGGAGTTCTCGTAGCAAAGGTGATGCCAGGTGTGTGTAATGACCATAAGGGGAAACTTAGTTGGAATAGCAGCCAGAGCGTCCTCCTCCTCAGTGGTCTATAGAGATGGCTCATAGAAAACGCTGGGCCCGGGGCAAGAGAGACCGCAGCCTTCAAAGGTATTATTCAAAATATAAAATCAAAAGAGATTAAAAAACATGTTGCAGAAGGCTGAGATTAGTCACCACAATGGAAAGTCAGGCCCCTTGGGCCTGTTTCTAGACTTGAACTAGCTCTGAGACCAAAAACTCCTTGGCTAAAGAAGAGTACAGGTCACCATACAGAGGGACCCTGCAGCACCATGACAATTGCATATGGCAGTGATTTCCCTCATCTTTCCTCAAAAGAACTTACTTGGGTAATCACACACTGTGGAAGGTGGTATATGCACATGTTTTGGGAACTGTTGGGTGCAGGGCTGAGTTGAGCTGATAATTACCATCCTTGACACGTGTTAGAGTTGGGACACAGGGACATTAGTGATAAATGAAGTCCTGGCCATTTGAAAGACTGGAAATAAGTAGGGCTGAAGAGGAAGGGCCTGACTTGCTGAGTATATTATATTAATTTCAAAATTCTCAGACTTATCCTTTCTGATATTGCCTCTTCCCTACTTTCTTTGTTATTGCTTTTTGAACCCAGATTTGATGTGTGTTGGGCCCTCTCTGCTATGTGTCTTAGCTTCTATTATTTTCCTTTTTATTTCTTGTCCCTCTTGGGTATATTTTGGGTAATTTATTCAGACATATTTTTCATTCCACTAATTTGCTTTTTAATTGTATCTAATCTGGTGTTTATCCTTCAATTTTTAGTAATAGTAATTATAGTTTTATATAATAATTGCACATGAATTTCATCTCTCCTGTTAGCCACTCCTTTGCATTTCTTTTATGTCTGCCCTAGCGTCTAGCTTAGTATTCACTTGTTAGGGGCTCTTTATAAGGCTTGTTGAATGACTATACAAGTCCTTTTCTCTCTAGTGAGGGAGATTTTATGATTGTTCTTGGAAGCCTGTTGCATATGTTAGTAATCCTTGCATTAAAAAGCTCCCATTCATGCTAGTAAATGCCTTTTCTCCAAATGTTAACCTGTTTCCTTCTTTCACCCTTTGTGTATATGGAGAAGTTGGTTGACAACTTTCTCATTTAAAAATATTACATTGTTAGATACCTAGGCTAAGCGACCTGATTCCCCCAGTGGCGGAGAAATACATTTCTGGGTAAAATTGGGTGTGGAATAATTAAAGCATTATTTCTGACAGTTCTCTGTAACAATGTATCCTGATAGAAACTAAGTACCTAATGGGGATTTGGAGGGATGGCTTCCCCTCCAGGAGTTCTCACTGAGACTCTGTGTGTGCGTCACTGATTGCTGGGCATGACGATGTTGCAGGTAATCTAGGCAACAAAGAACGCAAGCTGCTGGTGCTCTGTGGTTAGCCCTTTGAGAAAACTGTGTCCGTTTTCCGTGAAGTCTGTGAAATGCTGCACGATTCTAGCTGCTCTCGCTCACAAGACAACTTCCTGCCTTCCTGCCCAGGCTGCTCATCTGAGGCCACCAGAGGCTGGGTCACCTGGCCCTGCGTCCTCCACTCAAGGCAAATAAGGAACTTGGCCAGACAGAGGCCCAAGGAAGAGCCTGCTCTTCATGTTCCTTCTGGCTGAAGTTTTACCCTAGCCACTTATCTCGTGGTCGTTTGTCAATGAACATTTAAGCAATGCTCATGGCATTATTTGAGGCTGTTAGCAGCTATCAGATGTGCAGAAACTTATGTAAAAATGCAGTGAGTGAGATGTCACTGGGTAAAAAGATGGTCCATTTACTTTTGCATGTTCAATCCCATAACCAATGGATCTGCTAGCAAGAATTAACCTAGTTCCTCTCCAGTGCTCAGCTTTCCACTTGTTTCTGAGATGAATGTGTCTCCCTGACTTCTGGAGAACACCTCTCGATAAATGGATTTCTGAAAAGTAATTCATTCATTTATTCAACAAATATTTGTTGAGTACCAGCTATGTGCCAGGCATTGTTGTAGGCATTCGAGAGACAGCAGTGACCCAAACAGACAAAGAGCTCTGACCTGGGGTATATTCATTCTAATTGTATATAAATATATTTTTATTTTTGGAATTAGGTTTTTAATTGACCCAAGGGAGACTGTTACTTAAGGAAACCTAACTGTGAATTCTTTTGAAGGAAGAAAATTTAAAAAAAGGAAGACCCTTTCCATGCCTGTGCCACCTCCGCTCATGGGAGAGGGTGGCAGTGGTTGCTGGGTATGGCGGGGGTGGGGGTGGGGAGTGGGGGCCAAGAACTGGGAGAGAAGGAGGTGGCGGCAGGGGCCAGGAAAGGGGAGCAGAGGCTCCAACCACAGCGCGTGCTGCATTGTTCCATCAGACTTCACTTACAAAACACAAATTCAAAGATCAGATGAGTCAGAATGTCAATTAATATTTAATTAAGCCTTAGGTGCTTGGGAAGCATTGAAACCCCCCCAATGCTGGGACCTTCTGAACATGCAGGCCCTCAGTGACTACCCTGCACAGAGCTATTCACTTGTGTTTTATATGATGACAATGCCTCTCTTTCTACCTTACAACCAAACGAAGAGTGAGAGGAGGTACAGTCACCTCTCAGCCGTGGATTCCACACCCGTGGATTCAATTAATTGCAGGTGGAAAAAACTCAGGGGGAAAAACTGCGTCTGTGCTAAACATGTACAGACTTTTTTTTCTCTTGTTTTTTTATTCCCTAAATAGTACAATATAACAACTATTTACATAGCGTTTACATTGTATTGGGTATTATAAGTAATCAAGAGATGATCTAACGTCTATAGGAGGATGTGCATAGGTTATATACAAATACTACACAATTTGTATCAGAAACTTGAGCATCCTTGGATTTTGGTATCTCTGGGGATCCTGGAACCAATCCCCCATGAATACCAAGCAATGATCATATTATGAAAAGTATAAAGTACTATATTGATGTGAGGCCCTCTATCACTTAAGTCCGATTTCTCACATCTGATGTAGTTTTGGCTTATCATGAATCACATACTTGTGTAAAGGTCTCTGTGTCCCATAGTATACATACTTCCATTTCTCAATTTTATGGAAACAGAGTATCTAAGGTGTTACGACCTTCTTTTATAAAGGGTCCCCATAACAGACTGTAGAACTCCAGGACCAGCCTTGTCCACTAGCCCCTGCGATCCTCCTTGTTGTATTATAGGAAAACTCCTTGAAGAGTGTCAAAACTTTTTCTTCAAGTGTATTGGAGTGGCAACATGTAGCGATTAACTACACCTGGATTCGAATCCGGATCTACTGCCTCCCAGCTATGTGTCCTTGTGCAAGTCACGTAAATGAGTCTCTCTTTATTTTCCATAAAGTAGGTGTGATATTATTATACCTTCTACTTTTCTTGTGGCATGGAACATGGGTGCAGAGGATTCTTCATATTGCCAGGTATGCAGTAAGTGCTCAGTAAATGTTAGCTATTACTATTTTTAGGTTGGGAGAAGTGTTTAGGCTCATGCAAGAGACTTGAAGAGTGAAAGATAGCTGGAGCTGGTTGCTCATTTGATGACCATCATTTTCAGCGCCCAAAGTAAACAAAAGAAGTCAAATCTGGTTGACTCTTAGAGACTCATGTCTTAAGATTTGCCTCACGCACTTGAAATTCTCCATCCGGGAAAGGTCTATGGGATGAAGAAGGAGAACACATAACAGAAACAATAATGTAAACATCATATGGAGACCCAATTGAAATCTTAACTTTCTGTTGCCACAGAAAGGCACAGACTCAACACTGGAAATGTCACCAACTCTGAACACTGTTTGGTGTTCTTCTGAAGTGAATTTTGTTTACTCTTTTGTTTGCATACACCCTTCTGCTCTTTGTCTTTGAAGTCTGCATATGAAAATGGACTGTGTAGAAGCTTGATAATCATTATTTAGGGAGAGCTGCTTCTTGGCCAGTTCATACACAGAGATCATATTTTGCACTCTGGACTCTCACAGGATTCTGATGGATCTGCTTCAGGATTAAATGTTCCTCAATCTAGAACTAACTTTGAAAAAATAGTCACAACAGGTTACCAATCACCAAAGAAAATAGTGCACCAAAAACCCAGTAGCATTTGATTAATTACAGATGAGCTGGGAAAACACAAGAGCCCAGTTCACTGTCTTGACAAATATATGATGCCATCTAGTGGTGAGTTTTGAAACTGCAGGCACATTGTTGCACCATCCAGGTCTGGGTGGCCAACGCCACCCTGGGAAGGCAGGAATAGAAGGAGCAACCTCAGCCAAAGCCTTGCAGAACTGGTGCTGAAGAACCTCATAGAACTGGAAGCCCCGGGAGAAGTCATGTGAAACATTCTTTTGTTTTGTGGCCTGATGATGTCTTAACCAACCTAGGCAGGTGAGTATCCACGATAGCTTTTCTTGGAAGTCTTAATTTGTTTTGCATTTCATAGGGTACCCCTGAAAGATGAGCCCTTGATTGATATGCTTCTGTTCTGAGATGGGTTAAGGTTGTGATTAATAACTTTGAATATCCTAATTCTCCACCAAAAACATTTTTGGGAAGAGAGCATATGGCAAGATATTGGAGAGTGGGAAAACAAAATCTAATTTTATTCCCTTATTTTTATTTTATTTATTTATTTATTTATTTATTTATTTATTTATTTTTCCGTGTCCGGCAATGGATCACAACCCTCAGTGTCGCCCCCGTACCAGATCAGGACCGGCAACGGGATTGCAACCCTCGGCGTTGCTCCCGCGCCTCGCTCAGCCAGTGAGCGGGAACCGGTCCGTATGTGGGATCCGAACCCTCGGGCGGGAGCGCCGCCACGCTTCCCAAGCGGCGCACTATCCAGTGCGCCAGCGGGCCGGCCCTTATTCCCTTATTTTTAATGCAACAGATAAGGAAAAAGCACTAGCCCCCAAAGCCCAACTGTGCCCCACATGGTGGGGAAATATTCCTTCTCATTGGCTTTTGAGTTTAAGATGATCTTGTGCGTGGTTTTCCCTCATTATATTATTCATTCATTTATTCAACACATACATTCCCGCAATACTGTGTATATGATAGGAATGGGATGGAGATGGACCTTGCTCACATGGAGCTTTTACAATAGATCTGTTTCTTCAGAGCAGGTTGTGAAATCATCTAGTGGGTTGCAATGGGCATTGAAAAAAAACCAAAAACCAAAAAACGAAATAGGACAGAATACAAAAGCATGGCCTTGTGCAGGGATAGGGGGAAATAGCAAAAGCATACTGTTAACCCCAGGAAAGTGGAGCTAACTGAAAGTAACAGTGAAATAGACTTAGTTGGGACTTAGAAAAACCAACTTAGGAGGAAACATCAGTGTCCTGAGTCACGCACCAAGGTTGGCATGAGCAGAGGCTGCTCTAATCAGTAGGGGTGAAGTGATTGCCCACAGAGAGACCTAAGGGTCAAAACAGAGTGAATTCTTTATTCTTCGTCCCATTGGTAAACATCACTTATATGGAGCACTTGCAGGGAGTAGGCATGATGCAGAGGCACCCTGAATTTGTTATTTGTATATTTAATAAGCTCTTGGAAAGCCAGTCCTGCAAAGCCTTTGGCTTTTCTATTATCTCTGTGAAATATGCTGATTTTGTTCTATTTACGTATACCTGTTTTTTCAAGCAAAGTCTTGTGCATTCTCTTTTCTTGCTGACCTTTGGCCTATTTAATTTCCCTTTCTTCTTCCTTCTCTCAAGCCATGTGACATTGTAGATTTCATCCTGACAGGTGGTGATTTACCTTGCACGACAATTCTTAGCAAACAATTCTTAGCGCACCTGAACCAGGAGTATGAGGAACTCTATGACCCGCATCATGATGAATGGTGAGGAGGAAGAAAAAGTAAATAATGAGCTTGGAGGGCTCGTCTCCTCCAGGCTGGGGATGCGACTCTGTGCGTCTTTGTGGCATTGGTGCCTAACCCGGGCCTGCTGCAAAGCAGGTGTTCAGTACCTGTTGTTAAATAAAGGTTTATTGAAAGACTGTGTGACCTAACAAGAGGGCGTGGGGCATTATTCAAGGAGAGCAGCCCTGTTTCAGCTGTGTCTGGCTGGCTAACCTTTGGTAAGTAATCTTTCTGTACCTCCATTGTCTTATTTATTAAATAAAATAATAACAATCAGTGCATGTTGGAGAGATCAGAAATAATAATGTAAGCACCTGAAACATTAGATTCTCCAACAAGTGGTATTAGTTATTCCGTGAAATTTACAGATTTACAATGTCTTTTTATTACTGTCAGTTGGGAGTAACCACAAATATTCATGTCATATGGTCCACTAAGTTTTCACAAAGGTGCAGATTTTAAACCGGAGGATTATGAGGTGGGTAACTAGGCTGGGTCACTCAGCTAGTTAGTGATTCAGGTTGCCACCCAGCATTCACATTTCAAAGCCATTTTATTTCCTAATAATTATAATAACTAACATTTATGTGGCTCCAACCATGTGCTACCCACAGACCTATCTGCTGTGATCCTCACAACAGGTGTAAGACACGAGCGGCTATTCTATGGTAGGATGCACAGAGAAACTGAGTAACATGCGCAGCCAGTGAAGATGAGCAGGGATTGAGCCCAGGCCACCTGGCTCCAGGTCCACAGTCTGCACAGCTGCTGATTTAGATCAGTGCACTCAGTAGCTCTATGAATTAAAAACGAATGTGTTTCTTTGTGAAAAATGGCCATCGAATGTGAGAAAAGTTAAAGTTTAAATTATAGTTAACAAGTGCTTTGAGCATCTGCAAAGAAAACATGACCTCAAAGAAATGGGATCTATGGAAAAGCTGACCATCATCTCTGCAATCATAGTTTCTATTGTTACCAGTTTGGTGATCTGTGGTTCTCACGCTTATATTACTCATAAGCGGCAAAGGTCTATTATATTATTATTAATAAAAGATTGTACTTCAATTTAGTGCTCTCTCCCAAGGGGCTTCCTTCAATTACCAGGCAAGGGATGAAGCTCTTTCACTGCTCTATTTCGAAAAGCACATCAATAAATTTGATTGATAGGTACTTGCTATACAAATGTGAAGCCCATAGGAGGAGATATTAAAAGTTTGCTGTAATGTCAACCAGTTTATTTTCCACAGAAAAAGAACACAGGAAACTTGAGAGTTCAGCCCTTCTGTTCTGGCAGCTCCCTCTTCTCAGAAAATTCCTCTAAATACCTGTATTATGGAGAATCTCCTGTTCCTAAAAAGGGCATCTGCATTTCCTGATTAATTTCTTATTCCAGGTGTGAGCGGTGATTCTGCTTGACTCCCGGACTTCCCCTTCAAATAATACAAATTAACAGTGTTGTTTGTATTATTATTTAGTGCTTTCTAGGTGACAGACAATCTTAACATTTAACTGTGTGAGGTGGGTAATCCTTTCTATTTAACAGAAGAGAAAATTGAAGCAGAGAGAAATTACTGTATCCAGGATTAGCAACTAGAACACAGTGGGGCAGGGATTTGAATGCAGGCACATGGCTTCAGATTCCACTCTCCCAACAACTAGCTATGCAGCTGCTCTACGTGGGCATTGAGCTCTGACTTGGGGCCCAGATCATCATCAGTGAACATGAGCTGATGACCCACAGTGTGACTGACACTGTGGAGAACACACAAGTCATAATCCTTGCCCATTAACACAGGGACACCTTATTGAACACCCACTGTGTGCCAGGCCCTTTACTTACTTTACGACAATCAAATGGAGGCAGATATTGGTATCCTCAGTTTTCAGATGAGTAGTTGAAACCCAAAGAGGTGAAGTCACTTGCCCGTGGCCACACAGATGGTAACTGGTGAATTTGGGTTGCAAACCCAGCTGTTACTGACTCCTAACAATCAGGTTCTTTCCGTGGTGGTATGCTATTAATTTTTAGGAGATAACAAAGGTGGACAAACCAAACCTTTCCTGGAGAGTTTCCCCTCCAACCTTCAAGGATGGTCAGAATACTAGTTGTCTTCGCTCTAAGAAATAATTTGAAATTCATAGAATTTCTGTCTTCAATGCAAAGACTTTTGTTGAGTATTTACATCTTAACCTCTGATATCGGTGGGGTCTATCTGATTTTTCAAGGCTGTTGAAGCAGAGTATCCAGGCCCAGCTGGTTTGAAATACTTCCCAGCCTACTTTGCAAAGGTAGAAGGTTTGCTCCAGTGGGTTTGTTGTGTTAGGGCTTTTCACAGTGGATATTTTTTTTATCACCTGCTGGTCTGCTTTGCTCATTGCTGGGCAGCGTAGACAACACAGAGCTGAAGACTCTACAGAGTTTCACAGGAGATATTTTTTTTATCACCTGCTGGTCTGCTTTGCTCATTGCTGGGCAGCGTAGACAACACGGAGCTGAAGACTCTACAGAGCTTCCACTTGAGCTTCCAGGTCAAGATGCAGAGAAAGAACAGCTTCAGTTTGGAGAATCTTTGACCAGGTAGCTTACACAAAGGGGCAATAAGGCAAACACAAAATAAACATTTTAAATGATCATCATGGTAAAAGTCAAGTAGAACAGAATGCAGTAAACAAAAGAGTTCTTCCCTCCTCCGACCAGAGTTGTTCTTCTCAGAAGAAATTGCTATCGACAGCTCCTTTGGTATGTGTTCAGAAATTTAAATAAATTTTAAATGTTGATATTGGATTGAACATCCTGTTTCTTTGCTTTAGGGGAAAATTTCTTCACACAAAAGTAAGACTGTCTCTTCTGACAAAGACAGAGAATCATTTATCCATACGTGTATCAGTTGGTTTCTGTTGCTTATAGCAAAATACCTGAAACTGGGTGATTTATGAAGAAAATGAAATTTATTGGTTACGGTTTTTGAGGCTGGGAAGTCCAAAATCTAGGGAACACATCTGACGAGGGTCTTCTTTGGTGGTGGCTTTACAGCAATGCAGAAGTCTCACGTGGCAGAAAATGGTGGGGCAGAGAGAGAGAGAGAAAGAGAGAGAGAGAGAGAGAGACAGACAGACAGACAGCTCTTCATGCACTCTTCTTTTAAAGCCCTCAGAATCACACCCATGACCACCATAATTAATCCATTGCTACGGGATGGTCCTACAATCTAATCACCTCTTCAAGGCCCTGCCTTTCAATTACCACAATAGGATTTCCCACCCTCAACAGTTACAGTGGGGATCTAGCCTCAGTGAGGTTGGGAGGGGGGCATCCAATCTACAGCAATACTCTTCTGATGAACTCTCTAGAATGAATTTTTCACTTGGTGTTTGCTTTGCAATCTATCCCTCTGTCCCTCTTACTTTGGTATCTTTGATACCGAATCTGTTTCTGTACTTTATGTGAGTGTGGCAAGTGTTCAAATATCTATCTACCTTGGGTTATATTTGGGTGGAAGGGGAAAACAACCATAGAACCCTGTCAGGGGGTAATCATATCTGAATAGATGGAGAAGAAGGGATTATGGCCTGTTTTCAGATTGAAAAAAGTTGACCAGGATTTAATACCAAATATCCTCTAAATGATCAAGTATCAAAGAAATTAAAAAGGTGCCAATTGGGATCCAGAATTAGATACAGGGTGTAAATGGAAGCAGTGGGTTTTTGGTAGGCAGTTCTCCATGGTCTCTTGCATTTCTGTACATCTTGCCTGCACAGGTGCTAATTGCCTTTATTTTGGACCATGTATTCAAGAATGTTTATATAGCAAAAAGCCTCAGAAAATTGAGATAGTGTCCTCTTTTGGAGTAAAGGACATGTGTGTTTATTATCCAGTATAAAAAAGATAATATTTTGTTTTGGGGTAGAGGTCAGGCAGGTTTACTGTCCATTATAAAAGATTTGAGTGCCGTATGATAAAGACTCTCAGCAAATTATGTGTAGAAGGAAAGTATCTCAACACAATAAAAGCCAGATATGACAAACCAGCCACCAATATCATTCTGAATGGGAATAAGACAAGGATGCCCCCTCTCACCACTTCTATTTAACACAATATTGGAAGTACTAGCCAGAGCAATTGGGCAAGAGAAAGAAATAAAGGGCATCCAGATTGGAAAATATGAAGTCAAACTCTTCCTGTTTGCAGATCCTATACATAGAAAAACCTAAAGACTCTACCAAAAACTCTTAGAGGTGATAAGTGATTTCAGTAAAGTTGCAGGATACAAAATCAATGTGCAAAAATCAGTAGCATTTTTATACTCCAACAACAAACTAGTAGAAAAAGAAATTAAGAAAGTAAGCCCACTTACAATGGTTACCAAAAAAATAAAATACCTAGGAATCAATTGAACCCAGGAAGTGAAAGATCTCTACAATGAGAATTACAAATCACTGCTGAAAGAAATTGAAGAGGACACAAAAAAATGGAAAGACATTCCATGTTCTCGGATTAGAAAAATTAACATTGCAAAAATGTCCATACTACCCAAAGCGATCTACAGATTCAGTGCGATCACCATCAAAATATCAATGACATTAGGAAAAAAAAAACAATCCTAACATTCATGCAGAACAACCAAGGACCCCAAATAGCCAAAGCAATCCTGAGCAAAAAAAAAAAAAAAAGCTGGAGGCATTATACTACCTGACTTCAAATCATAATACAAAGCTATAATAACCAAAACAGCATGCTACTGGCATAAAAGCAGACACTCAGACCAATGGAACAAAATAGAGAACCCAGAAATCAACCCGATACTTACAGCCAACTGATATTTGACAAGGCAACAGGAGCTTACATGGAGAAAGGACAGCCTCTTCAATAAGTG
>NW_007729956.1:0-385 GCF_000696425.1 Galeopterus variegatus | reverse complement strand
CAGACACTCAGACCAATGGAACAAAATAGAGAACCCAGAAATCAACCCGATACTTACAGCCAACTGATATTTGACAAGGCAACAGGAGCTTACATGGAGAAAGGACAGCCTCTTCAATAAGTGGTGCTGGGAAAACTGTACATCCATATGTAGAAGAATGAAACCAGACCTGCACCTCTTGCCATATACCAAAGTCAAGTCAAAATGGATTAAAAACTTATACATAAAACCCCAAACTATAAAACTCCTAAAAGAAAACAGGGGAAACACTTCAGGAAAGAGTACTTGGCAAAGACTTTATGAAGAAGACCCCAAAAGTACAGACAACAAAAGAAAAAATAAATGGGATTATATCAAACTAAAAAGCTTCTGCACAGCAAAAGAA